>NC_091980.1:9124530-9303241 GCF_044704955.1 Pristiophorus japonicus | reverse complement strand
TCTCCCCACACTCTCTCTCTCCTCTCTCTCTCTCCCCCCGCTCTCTCTCTCTCTCTCCCCCCGCTCTCTCCTCTCTCTCTCTCTCTCTCTCTCTCTCTCTCTCTCTCCCCCTCTCCCCCCCCGCTCTCCCTCTCTCTCTCTCTCCCCCCCCGCTCTCTCTCTCTCTCTCTCTCCCCCGCTCTCTCTCTCTCTCTCTCCCCCCCGCTCTCTCTCTCTCTCTCTCTCCCCCCACTCTCTCTCTCTCTCTCTCTCCCCCCGCTCTCTCTCTCCCCCGCTCTCTCTCTCTCTCTCTCTCTCTCTCTCTCTCTCCCCCGCTCTCTCTCTCTCTCTCTCTCTCCCCGCTCTCTCTCTCTCTCTCCCCCGCTGTCTCTCTCTCTCTCCCCCCGCTCTCTCTCTCTCTCTCTCTCTCTCTCTCTCTCTCTCTCCTCCCGCTCTCTCTCTCTCTCTCCCCCCGCTCTCTCTCTCTCTCTCCCCCGCTGTCTCTCTCTCTCTCTCCCCCCGCTCTCTCTCTCTCTCTCTCTCCTCCCGCTCTCTCTCTCTCTCTCTCTCCTCCCCCCGCTCTCTCTCTTTCTCTCTCCCCCCCCGCTCTCCCCCCCCGCTCTCGCTCTCCCCCCCCCTCTTGTTTTCCCCCCCCGCTCTCCCCCCCCCCCCCCGCTCTTGCTCTCCCCCCCCGCCTCTTGCTCTCCCCCCCCCGCTCTTGCTCTCCCCCCCCTCTTGTTTTCCCCCCCCGCTCTCACTCTCGCCCCTAGCTCTCGCTCTCTCCCCCCGCTCTCGCTCACTCTCTCTCCCCGCGCTCTCTCACTCTTCCCCCCGTTCGCTCTCTCCCCCCGCTCGGACACACCCCTGCTCGCGCTCTCCCATCCTCTCGCTCGTGCTCTTCCTCCCCGCCATTCGCTCGCCCTCTCCCTGCCCCCGTCCGCTCGCGCCCCCCTCCCCCGCTCTGTCGCGCCCCCTCCCCGCTCTGTCGCGGCCCCCTTCCCCTCTATTCTCCTATCTCTCTCACCTCCGATTTTCTCTCACTCCATTGGCCGTGAAAATCTTCATGTAGATGATCACGTCAACCGTTTATGTTCCACTCGAGCCTCCCCCGTCTTTCCTCATCTAACTATCCGCATAACCCTCTATTCCCTTCTCCCCCATACACTTGTCCAGTCTCCCCTTAAATGCATCAATATTATTCGCCTCAACCCCTCCCTGTGACAAAAGTTCCACATTCTCACCGCTCTCCGGGTGAAGAAGATTTTTCTGAATTCCCTGTTTGGTTTGTTGTTGACTATCTTATATTGATGGCCTCTAGTTTTGTTCTTCCCCACAAGTGGAAAAGCTCGCTCTATATTTATTCTTTCAAAACCTTTCATAAGTTTAGGGACTTCTCTGAGGTCACCCCTCAACCTTCTCTTTCCCAGTTGTATAAACAAGGTTTGCATCCCCTTGAGTATAGAAGATTATGGGGTGATCTATTCAAGGTGTTTAAAATGATCAAAGGATTTGATGATGTAGATAGAGAGAAGTTATTTCCCCTGGGGGAGGAGTCCAAAACTGTAATGACTCAAGAGTGTGGTTACTGTAAACCCATCGGGTGCAACCTGATCTATCTTTATTCCAGCCCGAGTGTGCCAGCGTGACAAAGACACCCAGCTTATATACAGGTGACCAAGCACACATGCCACATGCGTACAGCTCGATGACCTCCGATCGCAGTGCCCTCTGGTGTCTGGTGACCCCCCCAAGTATTAATACATGACAACGTCCCCCTTTTAAAATCTTAACAACAGTCTTTTTACAAATTAAGACGGTCTGGGGCTTTCCTCTCACGAGTTGATCGTCTCAGTTCAACCTTGGCGTTCTGAGTCCGTCGAGACTGAGGGCTGAGTAGCCGATCTGACGGGAGTGGTCATGACCACACCAGAGACTGAAGGTTCAGAGTCAGTAATGTCAGCAGAGTCCTCTGATGAGTGAACAATGGTTGATTGGTCACTGACTGCATCTTCCTCACTCGGTTCCAGTTCATCCGTGTGCCGCAGTTTAACCTGGTCAAGGTGTTTCCTGCATGTTTGCCCATTCTTGAGCACGACAATAAACACTCTGTTACCCTCCTTGGCGGTAACACTGCCGGCGATCCACTTGACCATAGTTCAGTACATAAACCGGATCGTTGACACAGATGTCACGTGACACAGCAACACGATCATGACACCATTGCTGACTTTGACGTTTATTTTCAACACGATCATTCAAATCAGGATGAACAAGAGAAACCTGGTCTTGAGATTTCTCTTCATCAGTAGTTCAGCAGGAGGAACCTCAGTAAGCGTATGAGGTCGTGACCTGTAACTGAGCAATATACATGATAACTGTCTCTGCAGTGAGCCCTGAGTTACACATTTCATACTTTGCTTGATCGTTTGAACAGCACGCTCTGCTTGACCATTAGACGCAGGCTTGACTGGATCAGTTCCTATGGACTGGAGGGTAGCTAATGTAACACCACTGTTTAAAAAAGGAGGGAGAAAGAAAATGGGTAATTAAAGACCAGTTAGCCTGACATCAGTCATGGGGAAAATGTTGGAATCCATTATTAAGGATGAAATAGCAGCGCATTTGGAAAGCAGTGACAGGATCAGTACAAGTCAGCATGATTTATGAAAGGGAAATCATGCTTGACAAATCTTCTGGTATTTTTTGAGGCTGTAACTAGTAGAGTGGACAAGGGAGAACCAGTGGATGTGGTGTATTTGGACTTTCAAAAGGCTTTTGACAAGGTCCCACACAAGAGATTGGTGTGCAAAATCAAAGCGCATGGTGTTGGGGGTAATATACTGACGTGGATAGAGAACTGGTTGGCAGACAGGAAGCAGAGAGTCGGGATAAACGGGTCCTTTTCAGAATGGCAGGCAGTGACTAGTGGAGTGCCTCAGGGCTCAGTGCTGGGACCCCAGCTATTTACAATTAACATTAATAATTTAGAAGGAATTGAATGTAATATCTCCAAGTTTGCAGATGACACTAAACTGGGTGGCGGTGTGAGCTGTGAGGAGGATGCTAAGAGGCTGCAGGGTGACTTGGACAGGTTAGGTGAGTGGGCAAACGCATGGCAGATGCAGTATAATGTGGATAAATGTGAGGTTATCCACTTTGGGGGCAAAAACACGAAGGCAGAATATTATCTGAATGGCGGCAGATTAGGAAAAGGGGAGGTGCAACGAGACCTGGGTGTCATGGTACATCAGTCATTGAAAGTAGACACGCAGGTGCAGCAGGCGGTGAAGAAGGAAAATGATATGTTGGCCTTCATAGCGAGGGGATTTGCGTATAGGAGCAGGGAGATCTTACTGCAGCTGTACAGAGCCTTGGTGAGGCCTCACCTGGAATATTGTGTTCAGTTTTGGTCTCCTAATCTGAGGAAGGAAGTTCTTGCTATTGAGGGAGTGCAGCGAAGGTTCACCAGACTGATTCCTGCGATGATGAGACTGACATATGAGGAGAGATTGGATCAACTGGTCCTTTATACACTGGAGTTTAGAAGGATGAGAGGGGATCTCAAAGAAACATATAAGATTCTGACAGGACTGGACAGGTTAGATGCAGGATGAATGTTCCCGATGTTGGGGAAGTCCAGAACCAGGGGACACAGTCTTAGGATAAGGGGCAGGCCATTTAGGACTGAGATGAGGAGAAACTTCTTCACTCAGAGAGTTGTTAATCTGTGGAGTTCCCTACCGCAGAGAGTTGTTGAGGCCAGTTCATTGGATATATTCAAGAGGGAGTTAGATATGGCCCTTACGGTTAAAGGGATCAAGGGGTATGGAGAGAAAGCAGGAAAGAGGTACTGAGGGAATGATGAGCCATGATCTTGTTGAATGGTGATGCAGGCTCGAAGGGCTGAATGGCCTACTCCTGCACCTATTTTCTATGTTTCTATGTTTCTATGAGCTGATCTCACATGTCTGATGCCATTGTGTTTCATGAACTCCTGGAACTCAAGACTTGTGAAGCAAGATCCGTTGTTGCTCACAACAATGTCAGGCAAACCATGAATAGCAAACATGATACGAAGGCTCTCAATAGTAGCTGTAGACGTGTTGGATGATATAATAACACGCTCTACCCACTTAGAATATGCACCTACTACGACAACAAACATCTTTCCTAGGAACGGGCCCGCAAAATCAATGTGGATCCTCACCATGGTTTGGATGGCCATGACCAATGACTCAGCGGAGATTCTGCTGGTACTTTACTTATCTGGATGCAAGTATTGCACTGATGCACGCATGATTCCAGATCAGAGTCAATTCCAGGCCACCATACATGAGACCTAGCAATGGACTTCATCACGACAATACCAGGATGAGTGCTGTGAAGTTCACATGCAAATCTTTCTCTACCTTTCTTGGGCATGATTACACGATTACCCCACAGTGAACAGTCTGACTGAATGGACAGCTCATCCTTGCGACGGTTGTAAGGTTTGGTCTCCTCACGCATCTCCATAGGTATGGCAGACCAATCACCACTGAGTACACACCTTTTCACAACCGATAAAATAGGGTCATGGCTGGTCCAGATCCTAACTTGTTAAGCAGTGACAGGAGTTCCTTCACTCTCAAAAGCATCCATTACTAACAGCAGATCTGCAGGTTGAGGCGTCTCCATCTCAGTTGAGGGCAAGGACAGACGATTCAGTGCATCGGCACAATTCTCAGTACCAGGTCTATGATGGATGACGTAATCATAGGCAGACAATGTCAGCGCCCACCTTTGAATGTGGGACGATGCATTGGTATTAATACCTTTTGTTTTCCGCAAACAATGAAATGAGTGGCTTGTGATCCGTTTCTAGTTCAAAACGAAGACCAAACAGGTACTGATGCATTTTATTTACCCCATACACACAGGCAAAAGCTTCTTTCTCTACCATACTGTAAGCTCGTCCCACTTTAGACAGACTTCTTGAAACATACGCAACAAATGTTGCTTGTTGGAGTAAAGCAGCCAACCCCATATGATGAAGCATCACAGGCCAATACAAGGCGCTTACGCGGATCATAATGAACAAGCAACTTGTTTGAACATAGCAGATTCTTGGCTTTCTCAAAGGCTCTATCTTGAGACACACCCCAGACCCAGTTGTCGCCTTTTCTTAGTAACACATGCAGTGGCTCTAGTAAAGTGCTCAATCTGGGTAAGAAATTACCAAAGTAGTTGAGTAGCCCAAGGAACGAACGCAGCTCTGTCACATTCTGAAGCCTGGGTGCATTTTTGACGGCCTCGGTTTTCGAATCATTGGGCCTGATGCCATCAGCAGCAATCTTCCTCCCGAAGAATTCGACTTCAGGTGCCATGAATACACACTTCGAGCATTTCAGCCTGAGTCCCACTTTGTCCAGAAGCTGTAGGACTTCTTCAAGATTGTTCAGGTGTTCAGCAGTGTCACAACCTGTGACCAGAACATCATCTTGAAACACGACAGTTCTAGGAACGGACTTCTGTAAACTCTCCATATTCCTCTTAAATATGGCTGCAGCCGAATTAATTCCAAAAGGACACCTGTTGTAGACGAACAGTCCTTTGTGGGTGTTGATGCAGGTGAAGTGTCAACAAGCTCCTGTGTCATATAGGCTGACGTCAGATCCAGTTTCGTGAATGACTTTCTACCAGCTAGCATGGCGAACAGGTCATCAGCCCTCGGTAACGGATATTGATCCTGTTTCAAAAATCGGTTAATCGTAAACTTATAGTTTCCACAAATCCTGACAGTGCTATCACTCTTCAACACAGGAACAATAGGACTGGCCCACTCGTTAAACTCGACCGGTGATATGATCCCTTCACGCTGGAGTCTGTCGAGCTCAATTTCAACCTTCTCCCTCATCACGTACAGAACAGACCAAGCTTTGTGATAGACAGGCCTTGCATTGGAGTCCAGGTGAATCTGCATCTTGGCTCCTGTAAAATTACCAATGCCCGGTTCAAACAAAGAAGGAAACTTTTTCAATACTTGAGCACACGAAGTATCATTCACCGAGGACAACATCTTGACATCATTCCAGTTCAGCTTGATCTTCTCGAGCCAATTCCTGCCGAACAGCATTGGACCATTACCTGGGATGATCCATAATGGTAGCTCGTGAACCACACCGTCACATGACACCTCGGTGCTGCACTGCCGAGCACTGATATGAGTTCCTTAGTGTAAGTACGCAAGCTGGCATTGACTGGACTCAGCTTCGGTTTTGCAGCCTTAGTGTCCCACAGCTTGTCGAATGTCCTTTGGCTCATTATCGACTGGCTCGCACCCGTGTCCAGCTCCATTGATACAGGCACGCCATTCAACTTCATATTAACGACTAGCGGCCGGCTCTTGCTCAGGAACGAATACAGTCCATTCACTTCCTCCTCGGGTTGCGTATCCGGGCCATCACTGAACTGGTCCTCATCAACCACCTGGTGAGTCGCACCACACTTGCTCTGTTGTGGACACATCCTGTGAAGATGCCCTACTTTTGAACATCCATTGTATGAGTATTGTCTAAACCGATGATTGCCCCCACAACGCCAACAGAGTGAAATCTGGATCAAACCAGTTGGCGGGCTCTGAGCAGCGGCAGGTTTCGCGAAAGCAGCTCTGCCCGAAGACGACACCATCTTGTTTACAGTACTTGCCGCGGAACTCCGACTCGTCGATGATATCTGCCTCAAATTATCATCCATCGGCATGCTTTCCTGGGCAGTCGCGATTGCCTTTTTCAAATCCAGTGTCTCTGCGGCCAACAGCTTCCTGAGGATCGCATCATGGCTGATGCCTATCTCGAAGACATCACGCAGCATGTCTTCCGGCATGTTCCTGAACTTACACGGCTCAGCAAGATGTCGCAGGTCGGCGACAAACCCCGACACATCGTGGCCCTCAGCACGAACATGCGTGTAGAAACGGTAGCGTGATATGATGATCCCCTCTTTTGGCTTCAGATGGTGACCCACCAAAGTACACAATTCCTCGTACCCTTTTTCCGCCGGACGTACAGGCGAGAGAAGATTCTTCATGAGGCCGTCAATTTTCGGACCACAAACGGTGAGGAGAACTGCCCTGCGCCTAACTGCGGAGGCCTCTGTCTCCATGCCGTTGGCCACAAAATACTGATCTTGGCGGTCGACAAAATCTGCCCGATCCTCACCCTCCACGAATCTCTCCAGGATTCCAACAGTGCCCATTGTGCATGTGAAGGTTCTTAAATTACCTCGTCGCCAATAGTAATGACTCAAGAGTCTGGTTACTGTAAACTCACACAGGTCCAACCTGATCCATCTTTATTCCAACCCATGAGTACCTGTGTGACAAAGACACCCAGCTTATATACAGGTGACCAAGCACACATGCCACATGCGTACAGCCCGATGACCTCCGATCGCGGTGACCTCTGGTTTCTGGTGACCCCCAAGCATTAGTACATAGCAAGAACAAGGGGGCATAACTCTCAAATTAGAGCCAGGCCATTCAGGGGTGATCATAGAATCATAGAAATTTACAGCATGGAGGAGGCCATTCGGCCCATCGTGTCCGCACCAGCCAACAAAGAGCCACCCAGCCTAATCCCACTTTCCAGCTCTCGGTCCATAGCCCTGCAGGTTACCGCACTTCAGGTGCACATCCAAGTACTTTTTAAATGTGGTGAGAGTTTCTGCCTCTACCACCCTTTCAGGCCGTGAGTTCCAGACCCCCACCACCCTCTGGGGGAAACAATTTCTCCTCAAATCCCCTCTAAACCTCCCCCCAATTACTTTAAATCTATGCCCCCTGGTTATTGACTGCTCTGCTAAGGGAAATAGGTCCTTCCTATCTACTCTATCCAGGCCCCTCATAATTTTATACACCTCAATGAGGTCTCCCCCTCAGCCTCCTCTGAACTGCAGCCTATCCAATCTTTCGTCATAATAAAATTCCCCAGTCCAGGCAACATCCTTGTAAATCTCCTCTGTACCCTCTCCAGTGTAATCACATATTTCCTGTAATGTGGTGACCAGAACTGCACGCAGTGCTCCAGCTGTGGCCTAAATAGTGTTTTTCCAGTTCAAGCCTAACCTCCTTGCTCTTGGAGGGGGTAAGCCATTTAGGACTGAGATGAAGAGAAACTTCTTCACTCAGAGAATTGTGAACCTGTGGAATTCTCTACCACAGAAAGTTGTTGAGGCCAGTTCGTCAGATATATTCAAAAGAGAAAGCAGCTAATGTAACGCCTCTGTTTAAAAAAGGGGCAGACAAAAGGCAGGTAACTATAGGCTGGTTAGTTTAACATCTGTAGTGGGGAAAATGCTTGAAGCTATCATTAAGGAAGAAATAGCGGGACATCTGGATAGGAATAGTGCAATCAAGCAGACGCAACATGGATTCATGAAGGGGAAATCATGTTTAACTAATTTACTGGAATTCTTTGAGGATATAACGAGCATGGTGGATAGAGGTGTACCGATGGATGTGGTGTATTTAGATTTCCAAAAGGCATTCGATAAGGTGCCACACAAAAGGTTACTGCAGAAGATAAAGGTACGCGGAGTCAGAGGAAATGTATTAGCATGGATAGAGAATTGGCTGGCGAACAGAAAGCAGAGAGTCGGGATAAATGGGTCCTTTTCGGGTTGGAAATCGGTGGTTAGTGGTGTGCCACAGGGATCGGTGCTGGGACCACAACTGTTTACAATATACATAGGTGACCTGGTAGAGGGGACAGAGTGTAGTGTAACAAAATTTGCAGATGACACAAAGATTAGTGGGAAAGCGGGTTGTGTAGAGGACACAGAGAGGCTGCAAAGAGATTTAGATAGGTTAAGCGAATGGGCTAAGGTTTGGCAGATGGAATACAGTTTTGGAAAATGTGAGGTTATCCACCTTGGGGGGAAAAAAAACAGTAAAAGGGAATATATTTGAATGGGGAGAAATTACAACATGCTGCGGTGCAGAGGGACATGGGGGTCCTTGTGCATGAATCCCAAAAAGTTAGTTTGCAGGTGCAGCAGGTAATCAGGAAGGGGAATGGAATGTTGGACTTCATTGCGAGAGGGATGGAGTACAAAAGCAGGGAGGTCCTGCTGTAACTGTACAGGGTATTGGTGAGACCGCAAATGGAGTACTGCGTGCAGTTTTGGTCACCTTACTTAAGGAAGGATATACTGGCTTTGGAGGGGGTACAGAGACAATTCCGGAGATGAGGGGGTTACCTTATGATGATAGATTGAGTAGACTGGGTCTTTACTCGTTGGAGTTCAGAAGGATGAGGGGTGATCTTATAGAAACATTTAAAATAATGAAAGGAATAGACAAGATAGAGGCAGAGAGGTTGTTTCCACTGGTTGGGGAGACTAGAACTAGGGGGCACAGCCTCAAACTACGGGGGAGCCAATTTAAAACCGAGTTGAGAAGGAATTTCTTCTCCCAGAGGGTTGTGAATCTGTGGAATTCTCTGCCCAGGGAAGCAGTTGAGGCTAGCTTATTGAATGTATTCAAATCACAGATAGATAGATTTTTAACCAATAAGGGAATTAAGGGTTATGGGGAGCGGGCGGGTAAGTGGAGCTGAGTCCACGGCCAGATCAGCCATGATCCTGTTGAGTGGCGGAGCAGGCTTGAGGGGCTAGATGGTCTACTCCTGTTCCTAATTCTTATGTGGCCCTTACAGCAAAAGGGATCAAGGGGTATGGAGTGAAAGCAGGAATGGGGTACTGAAGTTGCATGACCAGCCATGATCTTATTGAATGGTGGTGCAGGCTCGAAGGGCCGAATGGCCTACTCCTGCACCTATTTTCTGTGTTTCTATGTATTCAATGCCTCAACGAATAAAGACAATTATTCCATATGCCTTCTAAACCACCTTATCTACCGGTCCTGCTACCATCAGGATCTGCAGACCTGGACTCCAAGGTGCCTTTGTTCCTCTACACTTTTCCATATCATACCATTTAATGTGTATTCCCTTGCCTTGTTAGCCCTCCGCAAAATGCATTACCAATGATGTCAGGAAGCACTTCTTCACACAAAGGATAAGGAAATCTGGAACTCTCTCCCCCCCAAAAAGCTGTTGAGACTGGGGTTCAATTGAAAATTTCAACACGGAGATTGATAGATTATTGTTGGATAAGGATATTAAGGGTTATGGAACCAAGGCGGGTAGATGGAGTTAAGATACAGATCAGCCACGATCTGGTTGAATGGCAGAGCGGGCATGAGGCACTAGGGGCTCGGAAACTGTATTGTATTTTTGAAGAAAATGATGAGATTTCTGTGTCACAGGATCTGATTGACGACTTGAAGTATGAACTAACCGGAAAGTTTGAGACACTGATCGTTGGCCTGATAAAACCTCCTGCGGTGTATGATGCCAAGGAGCTGAAAGGTGCAATCCAGGTAAAAGTGTACTTGCATATTTATAGGCTTGAGGCATTGTCAGGCGGTCAGTACTGAGGGAGTGCCGCACTGTCGGAGGTACAGTGCTGAGGGTGCGCCGCACTGTCGGAGGGGCAGTACTGAGGGAGCGCTGCACTGTCGGAGGGGCAGCACTGAGGGAGCGCCGCACTGTCGGAGGGGCAGTACTGAGGGAGCGCCGCACTGTGGGAGGGGCAGTACTGAGGGAGCGCCGCACTGTGGGAGGGGCAGAGCTGAGGGAGCACTGCACTGTCGGAGAGGCAGTGCTGAGAGAGCGCCGCACTGTCGGAGGGGCAGTACTGAGGGAGCGCCGCACTGTCGGAGGGGCAGTACTGAGGGAGCGCCGCACTGTCGGAGGGGCAGTACCGAGGGAGCGCCGCACTGTCGGAGTGGCAGTGCCGAGGGAGCGCCGCACTGTCGGAGTGGCAGTGCCGAGGGAGCGCCACACTGTCGGAGGGGCAGTGCCGAGGGAGCGCCGCATTGTCGGAGGGGCAGTACTGAGGGAGCGCCGCACTGTCGGAGGGACAGTTCTGAGGGAGCGCCGCACTGTCGGAGGGGCAGTACTGAGGGAGCGCCTCACTGTCGGAGGGGCAGTACTGAGGGAGCGCCGCACTGTCGGAGGGGCAGTACTGAGGGAGCGCCTCACTGTCGGAGGGGCAGTACTGAGGGAGCACCGCACTGGGAGTGTAAGTCTAGATTTATGTGCTCAAGTTCCTGGAGTGGGACCTGAAGCCACAACCTTGTGATTCGGAGAGTGAGAGTGATGCCGCAGTCTTTTGGATGAGACGTTAAATGGAGACTCCGTCTGCTCTCTCAGGTGGATTAGTGACTATCTTATATTGATGGCCCCGAGTTCAGGTCTCCCCCCACAACTTGAAACATCTTCACTCCGTCTACCCTATCGAACCCGTTCATAATTTTAAAGACCTCTATCAGGTCACGCCTCCGCCTTCTCTTTTCTACAGAAAAGTGCCCCAGCCTATTCAGCCGTTCCTGATGGGTATAACCTCTCAGTTCTACTATCATTGCAGTAACTCTTTTTTGCACCTTCTGCAGTGCCTTTATATCCTTTATAATATGGAGACTAGAACGCTGCACAGTTATTGTTCTGCATTCAATATTTGTCCAAAAGTGAATGTCAATGTTGAGTGCCAGTTTGTGTGTCAGCCGTGTCTCAGTGGGCAGCATTCTCGCCTTCGAGCTCAAGCCCCACTCCAGGAACTTGAGCACATAAATCCAGTGCTGAGGGAGTGCTGCACTGTCGGAGGTGCCGTCTTTTGATTGAGACGTTAAACCGAGGCCCCGTCTGCCCTCTCAGGTGGATGTAGAAGATCCCGTGGCACGATTTCGAAGAAGAGCAGGGGAGTTATCCCCGGTGTCCCAGGGCCAATGTTTATCCCGCAATCAATGTCAGCAAAAATAGATTATCTGGTCATCATCACATTGCGGTGTGTGGGAGCTTGCTGTGCGCAATTTGGCTGCTGCGTTTCCCACATTACAACAGTGACTATACCCCAAAAGTACTTCATTGGCTGTAAAGCTCTTTGAGATGTCCTGAGATCGTGAAAGATATTATAGAAATGCAATTTGTTTCTTTTAATTAAGACAAGCGATTTGACACGGCAGACCACCCAGCCACTCAACCCAACGGTTTTGGTACTAGACCAGCAACCTGGAAGCCTTGACTTCAAATTCCACCACGGCAAGTTGTGGGTTAGAATTCAAGGAATGTAAGTTTGTGGGTTGGTATGCGGAGAACAATTACAAGTAAAAACCCAAATGGTTCACTGATAACGTTCACTTAACAGTAACAAGAAAGAACTTGTATTTCTTTCAAGCCTTAGGATGACCCAAAACACTTTAAGACACTCCAGAGATTTGAGGCACATATACCGGGCTGACCCTCTCGGTGCAGTACTGAGGGAGTGCTGCACTGTCGGAGGGGCAGTATTGAGGGAGCACCGTACTGTTGGAGGGGCAGTACTGAGAGAAAGCTACACTGTCGGAGGGGCAGTACTGAGGGAGCACCGCACTGTCGGAGGGGCAGTACTGAGGGAGCGCTGCACTGTCGGAGGGGCAGTACTGAGGGAGCACCGCACTGTTGGAGGGGCAGTACTGAGGGAGCGCCGCACTGTCGGAGAGGCAGTACTGAGGGAGCACCGCACTGTCGGAGGGGCAGTACTGAGGGAGCACCGCACTGTCAGAGGGGGAGTACTGAGGGAGTACCGCACTGTCTGAGAGACAGTACTGAGGGAGCGCAGCACTGTCGGAGAGACAGTACTGAGGGAGCGCAGCACTGTCGGAGGGGCAGTACTGAGGGAGCGCTGCACTGTCGGAGGGGCAGTACTGAGGGAATGCCACACTGTCGGAGGGGCAGTACTTAGGGAGCGCCGCACTGTCGGAGGGGCAGTGCTGAGGGAGCGCTGCACTGTCGGAGGGGCAGTGCTGAGGGAGCGCCGCACTGTCGGAGGGGCAGTAGTGAGGGAATGCTGCACTGTCGGAGGGGCAGTGCTGAGGGAGCGCCCCACTGTCGGAGGGGCAGTACTGAGGGAATGCTGCACTGTCGGAGGTGCAGTACTGAGGGAGCACCGCACTGTCGGAGGGGCAGTACTGAGGGAATACCGCACTGTTGGAGGGGCAGTACTGAGGGAGCACCGCACTGTCGGAGGGGCAGTATTGAGAGAGCACCGCACTGTCGGAGCAGCATTACTGAGGGAATGCTGGAGTGTCGGAGGGGCAGTACTGAGGGAGCGTTGCACTCTCTTTCGAATGAGACCTTAAACCGAGGCCCCGTCTACCCTGTCGGGTGGATATTGAAGATGCCATGGCATTATTTTGAAGAAGAGCAGGGGGAGTCGGGAACCGAACCTGGAACCAATCCTGTCCGTGTGGCTGAGCCACTCACTGGAGAAATGCCCAATCCAGCGAGGGAGCGCACCCATTTTTAATGTCTCTCTTTCCCTTGGCAGGGTCTTGGAACTGACGAGAGCTGTGTGATTGAAATACTCGCATCCAGAAACAACAGGCAGATCCATGAGCTGACTAAAGCTTACAAAGAAGGTGGAGTTAAAGTACTGACAATACTGCCTGTGTTATTGAAAGCTCAACTCATCCAAAACTCTGCTGCCCTGTGTCCTAACTTGCACCAAGTCCTGCTCACCCATCACCCCCTGTGCTCACTGCCCTGTGTCCTAACTCGCACGAAGTCCCACTCACCCATCACCCATCACCCCCTGTGCTCGTTGACCTACCTTGGCTCCCGGTCCGGCAACTCCTCGATTTCAAAATTCTCACTTTACAAATCCCTCCATGTCCCTCGCCCCTCCCTATCTCTGTAATCTCCTCCAGACCCACAACCTCTCGAGATATCTGCACTGCTCCAGCTCTGCCCTCTTGTGCATCCGCAATTTCCATCGCTCCACCATCAGCGGCCGTGCGTTCAGCTACCTGGGCCCCGAGCTCTGGAACTCCCTCCCTAAACCTCTCTGTATCTGCACTTCGCTCCTCCTTGAAGCTGCTCCTTAAAATCTATCCCTTTGACCGAGCTTTTGGTCACCTTGCCCGAACATCTGACGTGGCTCGGTGTCAAATTGTGTTTGATTATGCTCCTGTGAAGCGCCTTAGGAAGTTGTACTATGTTAAAGGCACTATATAAATGAAGGTTGTTGGTGGTTTACCCACAGCCCCCTCACCTACCCCCCCATCTGTTGACTCATACTGGGGTACAATGGGACCCCCTCCTTGCCCGAGGGGCTGTTATTGTGTGTGAGTGTACACAGGAATTGTCAGTAGGATGGAGGCCATTTAGCCCATTCTGTCTTTGGCGGCTCTCTGTTAAAGCAATTGTAAACTACTCCAAAACCAAACCAACGGGCAGGGAAAGGTCAGCTGATCCATCATCAGCAACAACTTGTATTTATATAGCGCCTTTAATGAAGTGAAACATCCCAAAGCACTTCACAGGAGTGCCGCATAAGGAGAAATTAGGGCAGGTGACCACAAGCTTGGTCAAAGAGGTAGGTTTTAAATAGCGTCTTGAAGGAGGAAAGAGAGGTAGAGAGGCGGAGAGGTTTAGGGAGGGAGTTCCAGAACTTGGGGCCCAGGCAACAGAAGGCACGGCCACCGATGGTTGAGGGATTACAATCAGGGATGCTCAAAAGAGCAGAATTAGAGGAGCGCAGAGATCTCGGGGGGAGGGGGTGGGTGGGTTGTGGGGCTGGAGGAGATTACAGAGATAGGGAGGGACGAGGCCATGGAGGGAATTGAAAACCAGGATGAGAATTTTGAAATCGGGATGTTGCTTAACCGGGAGCCAATGTAGGTCAGCGAGCACAGGGGGTGATGGGTGAGTGGGACTTGGTGCGAGTTAGGACACGGGACAGCGAGCACAGGAGGTGATGGGTGAGCGGGACTTGATGCGAGTTAGGACACGGGACAGCGAGTACAGGGGGTGATGGGTGAGCGGGACTCGGTGCGAGTTAGGACACGGGGCAGCCGAGTTTTGGATCATCTCTAGTTTACGTCGGGTAGAATGTGGAAGGCCACCCAGGAGTGTGTTGGAATAGTCAAGTCGAGAGGTAACAAAGGCATGGATGAGGGTTTCAGCAGCGGATGAGCTGAGGCAGGGGGCAGAGACAGGCGATGTTACAGAGGTGGAAATAGGCGATCCTGCCCTGCACACCATGTTGGGCGGAGCATCAGGACTGGACTCTTGGAGAGATGGGCTCCATGGTGCATGGTTTCTTATCCCACAATAGGGTTGCTTTTGAGAGGTAACTAGAGGTCTTTCTGTAGAGAAATGTGATTGAGGGATATGGGGAATGTGTGGGATTGAGGGATATGGGGAGAAGGTGGGGGTGAGGGATATGGGGAGAAGGTGGGGGTGAGGGATATGGGGAGAAGGTGCGATTGAGGGATATGGGGAGAGGGTGGGTGGGGGTGAGGGATATGGGGAGTGGGTGGGTGGGGGTGAGGGATATGGGGAGAGGGTGGGTGGGGGTGAGGGATATGGGGAGGAGGTGGGTGGGCGGGGTCGATCTATCACAAAGGAACAAGCGTATTGAAGCAAATCGTCTCTCCCTTGTATCTAATTGTATTTAATGTTGTGTTCTGTGCAGTGTATGAATCAGACCTGGAAGCAGATATTGTTGGTGACACTTCTGGACACTTCAAGAAGATGCTCGTGGTGCTCCTTCAGGTAAAGGCAACACTGGTGGTTCTGTGTGCAGGAATAAGGTGTTCAAACCGTATCATTTTGCAGGTACACAGGAACAGGAGGAGGCCATTCAGCCCCTCGAGCCTGTTTCTCCTTTCAGTGAGACCATGACTGATCTGCGACCTAACTCCATCCTCGGCTCCACATCCCTTCATATCCATGTCTCGCAAAAATCTACCATTCTCAGATTTAAAAGTAATCGAGCTAGCTAGAGCCCCACACTTCTCCCACCCTTTATGTGAAAAAATATTTCCCAACTTCTCTCCTGAACGGCCTGGCTCTGATTTTAACGTTATGTCCCCTTGTCCTGGACTTCCCCACCAGTGGAAAAAGTTTCTCCCTATCTACTCTATCCGTTCCTTTCAATAACCTAAAAATCTCAATCTGATCGCCCTTTAACCTTCCATATTCCAGGGAATACAGTACAAGCCTAGCTTGTGTAATGTCCCCTCACAATCTAACCCTTGGAGCCCAGGTAACATTCTGGTGAATCTGTGCTGCGTTCCTTCCAAGGCCAATATATCCTTGCTAAGGTGTGGTGCCCAGACTGTACACAGTGCTCCAGGTGTGGTCTAACCTGGGCTTTGTACAGCTGTGGCAAAACTTCCTCCCTTTATATTCTCACCCTCCAGTTATAAAGGCTCACATTCCATTAGCCTTCTGGATTATTTTTTTGTACCTGACTACTAAACTTTAGTGATCTGTGTACACGGACCCCTAAGTCTATTTGGACTGCCCGCTGTTCCTAGCTTTTCACCATTTAAATAATATTTGCATCTATCATTTATTGGTCCAAAATAGATGACCTCACATTTACCGGTGTTGACATCCATCTGCACAGTTTTGCCCACTCACTTAATTGATCAATGTCCCTTTGTAATAAGAAGATAAGAAATAGGAGCAGGAGTAGGCCATACGGCCCCTCGAGCCTGCTCCGCCGTTTAATGAGATCTTGGCTGATCTGATCATGGGCTCAGCTCCACTTCCCCGCCCGCTCCCCATAACCCTTTACTCCCTTGTAGCTCAAAAATCTGTCTATCTCCGCCTTAAATATATTCAATGACCCAGCCTCCACAGCTCTCTGGGGAAGAGAATTCCACAGGTTTACAACCATCTGAGAGAAGAAATTCCTCCTCATTTCCGTTTTAAATGGGCGGCCCCTTATTCTGAGACAATGCCCCCTAGTTTCAGTTTCCCCTATTTCTAACCTGAACCACCAGTGCTTCCAAATGTTATGTGTCCATCTACAATGCTTACCACCAATCTTTGTGTCATCGGAAAACTTGGATATATGATTCTCTATTGCGTCATCTAAGTCATTAATAAATGTAATGAATAGTTGAGGCCCCAGCACAAATTGTAAGAACATAAGAATTAGGAGCAGGAGTAGACCATACAGCCCCTCGAGCCTGCTCCGTCATTCAATAAGATCATGGCTGACCTTCGACCTCAACTCCATTTTTCTGCCCGACCTCCAAATCCCTCAATTCCCCTCGAGTCCAAAAACCCCCCCCCCAGTATTTATCCCATTCCCTTTTGGAAGTTACTATTGAATCTGCTCCCACCGCCCTTTCGGACAGCGCGTTCCCGACCACAACAACTCGCTGCGGAAAACAATTTTTCCTCATCTTCCCCCTCGGGTTCTTTTGCCACTTATGTTAAATCTGTCTGGTCCCTCTGATTACCGACCCTCCTGCCACTGGAAACTGTTTCTCCCCAACTACTCCGTCAAATCCCTTCATCATTTTTGAACTCCTCTATTTATAAGTTTACAAATACCCGAAAGAATTCCAAAAACTGAATGCTTAAAACAAAACAGAATTAGATGTTTCTTTGCCCTCCAAGACCAGTTGTCTGCTGCCAAGATGTTCACGTTGACGGCAATTGTACAGCAGGCTTTACATCTTTTACTCTTCTGCAAGTCTGGTACTTACTTTCTTATGTTTAAAACTCAAACCTCTTCTAAGCAGGGACAGCAAAATTAACCTGCTCTGCTCCAAGGAGAACAACCCCAACTTCTCCAGTCTATCCACGTAACTGAAGTCCCTCATCCCTGGAACCGTTCTGGTCAACCTCCTCTGCACCCTCTCCAAGGCCTCGACATCCTTGCTAAAGTGCGATGCCCTGAATTTGGAAATAGTTTTTAGCATACAGTGACCGACAGGGTGATATTCTGTGGAATATGTAAACTAAAATTGCTTTTTCTACAACACAAACCAGGGACTTACGACCACCTGCATTGTGCACATAAAATATGTGATTGATTGAAATGTGTTGGGGAAGGATATCAAGGGATACGGAGCAGTTGTGGGTAAATGGGTTTGAGGTACAGATCAGCCATGATCTAATTGAATGGTAGAACAACTCAACAACAAAACTTGTATTTATATAGTGCCTTAAGTAGTGAAACATCACAAGGCGCATCACAGGGGTGTTATGTGGTAAAAATTTGACACCAAGCCACATAATTAGCGCAGGTGACCAAAAGCTTGGTCAAAGTGGTATGGTTTAAGTAGTGTCTTAAAGGAGGAAAGAGAGGTAGAGAGGTAGAGAGGTAGAGAGGTAGAGAGGTAGAGAGGTAGAGAGGTAGAGAGGTAGAGAGGTAGAGAGGTAGAGAGGTAGAGAGGTAGAGAGGTAGAGAGGTAGAGAGGTAGAGAGGTAGAGAGGTAGAGAGGTAGAGAGGTAGAGAGGTAGAGAGGTGGAGAGGTTTAAGGAGGGAGTTCCAGAGCTTGGGGCCCAGGCAACAGAAGGCAAGGCATGGTGGAGCGATTATAATCAGGGATGCTCAAGAGAGCAGAATTAGAGGAGTGCAGACATCTCTGGGGGGTTGTGGGGCTGGAGGAGGTTAATGAGGGGCGAGGCCATGGAGGGATTTGAAAACAAGAATGAGAATTTTGAAATCGAGGTGTTGCTTAACTGGGAGCCAATGTAGGTCGGCGAGCACATGATGATGATGAAATGGTGCGAGCTAGGACACGGGGCTGCCGAGTTTTGGATCACCTCTAGTTTACGCAGGGTCGAATGTGGGAGGCAAGGCAGGAGACCTCTAGTCAAGTCTAGAGGTAACAAAGGCACGGATGAAGGTTTCAGCAGCGGATGAGCTGAGGCAGGGGCGGAGGCGGGCGATGTTACGGAGGTGGAAATAGACGGTTTTAGTTATGCTGTCGATATGTGATCGAGAGCTCATTTCACGGTCAAATATGACACCCAAGTTGCGAACAGTCTGGTTCGGCCTTAGATAGGAGTTGGGGAGAGGGATAGAGTCGGGGGCTGAGGAACGCAGTTTGTGGCTGGGACCGAAAATAATGGCTATGGTCTTCCAAATATTCAATTATAGAAAATCTCGGCTGATCCAGAACTGGGTGTCGGACAAGCAGTCTGACAATTTAGAGACCGCAGAGGGGCTGAATGGCCAGCTTCTGTTCCTGTGATGCACTTAGAGTTTTAAGAAAGATGTGAGAAATTAATCTGTGTATTAACCTTGTGCTTTTCTAGGGAGACAGAGAAGAGGATGATGTTGTTAGTGAAGATCTCGTGGCCGAGGATGCAAAGGTAGGTTCACAATACATGATTGGACCCTGACTAGGGCCGAATGACTAAACATCTCCATCTGAATGACCATCCACCTCCTCAACACCGACCACATTGGTGGGTTTTACCAATGAGGACGTAGTTCAGGTTCCTCATTTGAAACACCTGTGAACTCATCCTTTTATTGGCGTGGAAGCAAGTCATCCTCGTTTGGACAGGCTAGACGCAGGAAGAATGTTCCCGATGTTGGGGAAGTCCAGAACCAGGGGTCACAGTCTAAGGATAAGGGGTAAGCCATTTAGGACCAAGATGAGGAGAAACTTCTTCACCCAGAGAGTGGTGAGCCTGTGGAATTCCCGACCACAGAAAGTTGTTGAGGCCAGTTCGTTAGATATATTCAAAAAGGAGTTAGATGTGGCCCTTACGGCTAAAGGGATCAAGGGGTATGGAGAGAAAGCAGGAATGGGATACTGAAGTTGCATGATCAGCCATGATCATATTGAATGGCGGTGCAGGCTCGAAGGGCCGAATGGCCTGCTCCTGCACCTATTTTCTATGTTTCAATGTTTCGAGGGACCGCCTAAGATGATGACAATGCCAGCCCCTGCGGCAGTGTAGAAAACAGAGGGTATAGCTCCAGTCTGAACGTACTAAAGTCAATCTTCAGACCAGAGAGAGAATCTGCATTTCTGTAGCATCTTTCCCAACCTCAGGACGTACCAAAGCGCTTTACAGCCAGTGAAGTACTTCTTGAAGTGATGCATTTTGGTAGGAAGAGCAAGAAGAGGCAATATAACTAACGGGTACAATCCTAAAGGGGGTGCAGGAACAGGGAGGCCTGGGGGTGTACGTACACAAGTATTTGAAGGTGGCAGGGCAAGTTAAGAAGGCTGTTGAAAAGACGCAAGCACTCCTGGGCTTTATAAATAGGGGCTTCGAGTACAAAAGCGGGGAAGCTTTGCTAAACCTTTATAAATCATTGGTCAGGCCCCAGCTGGAGTATTGTGTCCAATTCTGGGCACCACACTCTAGGAAGGATGTAAAGGCCTTGGAGAGGGTGCAGAGGAGATTGACCAGAACAGTTCCAGGGGTGAGGGACTTCAGTTACGTGGATAGACTGGAGAAGCTGCGGTTGTTCTCCTTGAAGCAGAGAAGGTTAAGGGAAGATTTAATAGAGGTGTTCAAGATCATGAGGGATTTTGATCGAGTACATAAGGAGGGACTGTTTCCAGTGGTAGAAGGGTTGGTAACCTCAGGACCCAGATTTAAGGTCATTGGGGGAAAAAAACACATGGGAGATGAGGAGAATTTTTTTAACGAGTTATGGTGATCTGGAAGGGCAGTGGAAGCAGTGTCAACAGTAACTTTCAAAAGGAATTGGTTAAAAACTAGAATGGCAAACATTGAGGGCTATGGGGATAAGACTGGGTAATGAAACTAATTGGATAGCTTTTTCAAAGAGCCAGCACAGGCACGATGGGCTGAATGGCCTCATTCTGTGCTGTAAGATTCTGTGATAGTGATTCTATGAAGTGTAGTCACTGTTGTAATGTCGGAATCGCGGCAACAAATTTACTCAGAGCAAGCTCCCACAAACAGCAATGTGATAATGACCAGATAATCTGTTTTTAGTGATGGTGACTGAGGGATAAACATTGGCCCCAGGGAAGAACTCCCCTGCTCTTCTTCGAAATAGTGCCATGGGATCTTTTACATCCACCTGAGAGAGCAGACGGGGCCTCGGCTTAATGTCTCATCCGAAAGGCGGCACTTCCGGCACAGCAGCGCTCCCTCAGTACCGCCCCTCCGACAGTGCAGCACTCCCCCAGTACTGCCCCTCCGACAGTGCGGCGCTCCCTCAGTACTGCCCCTCCGACAGTGCAGCGCTCCCTCAGTACCGCCCCTCCGACAGTGCGGCGCTCCCTTAGTGCTGCCCCTTCGACAGTGCAACGCTCCCTCAGTACTGCCCCTCCGACAGTGCGCCGCTCCCTCAGTACTGCCCCTCCGACAGTGCGGCGCTCCCTCAGTACTGCCCCTCCGACAGTGCGGCGCTCCCTCAGTACCGCCCCTCCGACAGTGCAGCACTCCCCCAGTACTGCCCCTCTGACAGTGCGGCGCTCCCTCAGTACGGCCCCTCCGACAGTGCGGCGCTCCCTCAGTACGGCCCCTCCGACAGTGCGGCGCTCCCTCAGTACTGCCCCTCCGACAGTGCGGCGCTCCCTCAGTACTGCCCCTCCGACAGTGCGGCGCTCCCACAGTACTGCCCCTCCGACAGTGCGGCGCTCCCTCAGTACTGACCCTCCGACAGTGCAGTGCTCCCTCAGTACTGCCCCTCCGACAGTGCGGCGCTCCCTCAGTACTGCACTTGAGTGTCAGCATAGAGATAACTTTTGGACAGTACACTGGGGTGAACTGCCCTGGTTTTCCTCCAATAGCTCCTTGGGATCTTTAACATTCACCGGAACAGACAGACGCACATCTGTTTAAGATCTCATCGAAAAGGATTAAAGTATGAGGACTGGTTGCATAAACACGGCTTGTATTCCCTCGAACGTGAGAGATTGAGGTGAGATCTGATCGAGGTGTTTGAAATTGTAAAAAGTCCTTACTCTATAGTATGAAGCCACACGAGGTACATTCTGGGGACAAGGTCACTCTGTGACCTTAACTCTTTATTCACAGGACTCTAAAAGCAATGACCCTGCGTGGGACCTCTTTATACCTGTGTGGTCAAGGTGTGCCTTTAGGTTGAGTGTATACAGTAATACAGTGGTGTTACATTGTGATTACATACATGACATAACCTTCCCCACCCCCCCCCCCAATAAGAACTTATTGGGATCATAGGTTTAGTCTTTCAGGTGGTCTACGCTCCCTCGTGGAGCGCCGCAGTTGGGGCTCTGGTTGTTGGACACTGACGTGAGTGTCTGTCACCTGTGGTGATTCCGGCCTGTCCGGGCTGACCGCAGGGACTGTGCATTCTTCTGATTGCTCTTGTTGCTCGGTCACTGGCGGTGTTGTGAGCTCCATCTCATGGACTTCTTCAGGTTCCTCCGTGTCGATGCTGAACCTTTTTGTTTCTTGGTCCAGATGCTTACAGCATATCTGACCATTGTTGAGTTTTACCATGATGACCCTATTCCCCTCTTTGTCAATTACAGTGCCCTCAAGCCATTTGGGCCCCATGGCGTGATTGAGGACGAATACAGGATCATTTATTTCCATACATCTCCCCCTCGAATTACGGTCATGGTACTCTTTTTGTGACTTGCGCTTGCCCTCAACTATGCGGTCAGGACTGGATGGATGAGGGACAACCGAGTTTTGAGTGTCTGTTTCATTAGTAGCTCTGTGGGCGGGACCCCCGTGAATGAGTGTGGTCGGGATCTATAGGCCAGCAGGAGACGCGATAGGCGGCATTGTAGGGAGGGTCCTTGAATCCTGAGCATACCAGGCTTAATGATTTGGACTGCACGTTCCGCCTGGCCATTGGAGGCCGGCTTGAACGGCACAGTCCTGACGTGGTTGATGCCATTGCCCGAGATAAACTCTCGGAATTCGTAGCTTGTGAAACATGGGCCATTATCACTAACAAAGATGTCTGGCAAGCCATGGGTTGCAAAGATCGCACGTAGGCTTTCCACGGTGGTAGATGACATGCATGAATTCAGAATGATGCACTCGATCCATTTCGAGTACGCATCTACCACAATAAGGAACATCGTTCCCATGAACGGGCCCGTGTAGTCAACATGAATGCGTGACCATTCCCTGGTGGGCCAGGGCACAGGCTGAGCGGGGCCTCCCTGGGGGCATTACCCAGCCGGGCACACGTCGTGCACCTGTGAACACAGTGTTCCAGGTCTGAATCGATACCAGGCCACCAAACGGGTGACTAGGCAATGGCCTTCATCAGCACAATGCCTGGGTGCTCGCTGTGGAGTTCCCTGATTAATGCCTCCCTGCCCTTCTGGGGCATAACTACCCGGCTGCCCCATAGTAGGCAGTCAGCTTGGATGGAGAGCTCATCCATCTGTCTGTGGAACGGTCTGACCTCCTCAGGGCATGCTCCGTGTGCGGGTGCCCAATCCCCAGTCAGGACACATTTCTTAATCAGGGATAGGAGGGGATCTCTGTTTGTCCAGATTTTGATCTGGTGGGCTGTCATGGGGGAGCCTGCGCTGTCAAAGGCATCGACAGCCATGACCATCTCAGCGCTTTGTTCCGCTGCCCCCTCAGTGGTGGCCAGTGGAAGTCTGCTGAGCGCGTCAGCGCAATTTTCAGTGCCGGGCCGGTGCCGGATGGAGTAGTTATAAGCAGCCAGTGTGAGAGCCCATCGCTGTATGCGAGCTGATGCGTTGGCATTGATAGCCTTGCTGTCTGACAACAGGGATGTTAATATCTTGTGGTCCATCTCTAATTCAAACTTCCTACCAAAGAGGTACTGATGCATTTTTTTACACCATAGACACATGCAAGCGCTTCCTTCTCGACCATCCCATATCCCTGTTCTGCTTGAGAGAGCGACCTGGAGGCATAAGCCACAGGTTGTAGTTCACCCTCAGCATTGCCCTGCTGCAACACGCACCCAACCCCATAGGACGATGCATCACATGTCAGAACCAATTTTTTACAGGGGTCCTACAGGGTCAACAACTTGTTTGAACAAAGTAGGTTTCGCACCCGATCAAAAGCCCGTTCCTGACAGTCGCCCCAAAACCAATCGCAACCCTTACGCAGGAGCACGTGTAGCGGCTCCAACAACGTGCTCAAGTTCGGCAGAAAGTTCCCGAAATAGGTCAACAGTCCCAGGAATGAACGCAACTCTGATGTGTTGCAGGGCCTGGGTGCTCGTCGAATGGCCTCTGTTTTGGATTCGGTAGGCTGAATCCCATGTGCAGCAACCCTCCTGCCCAGAAACTCAACCTCAGGAGCTAAGAACACACATTTAGACTTCTTAAGTCGTAGGCCTACCCGGTCCAGTCAGCACCTCCTCCAAGTTGTGGAGGTGTTCCTCGGTGTCTCAACCCGTGATGAGGATGTCGTCCTGGAATATGATCGTTCCAGGAATGGATTTAAGCAGGCTTTCCATGTTTCGTTGAAAAATCGTGGCCGCTGATCGAATGCCAAACGGGTACCTGTTATAAACAAACAGTCCCTTGTGCGTGGTGATAGTGGTCAGTAGTTTAGATTTGTCGGCCAGTTCCGGGGTCAAATAGGCTGAAGTAATGTCCAACTTGGTGAACAGCTTGCCGCCTGCCAGCGTGGCGAAGAGGTCCTCCGCTCTCGGGAGCGGGTATTGATCTTGTAGGGACACCCGATTGATGGTGGCCTTGTAGTCACCACAGACCCTGACAGAGCCATCCGCCTTTAGGATGGGAATGATGGGGCTCGCCCAGTCACTGAATTCAACAGGCGAGATGATGCCCTCTCTCAACAGCCAGTCCAATTCGCTCTCGATCTTTTCCCACGTCACATACGGCACCGCTCTGGCTTTGTGGTGCACTGGGCTGGCGTCCGGGGTGATGTGTATCACTACTTTAGTGCCTTTGAAAGTCACAATGCCAGGTTGGAATAGTGAATCGAATTGTTGGTGGACTTGTGAGCACGAATTTCGCTCCACAGATGACATTGCGTGAACATCCCCCCATTTCCAGTTCATCTCGGCTAACCAGCTCCTCCCCAACAGTGCGGGACCATTGTCCTGGACAATCCAGAGCGGCAGCCGATTCACTAACCCATTGTGTGTGACAGCCAACATTGCACTGCCTAGCACCGGAATGATTTCTTTAGTGTAAGTCCGTAATTGTGTCTCAATACGTGCTAATTTGGGTCTACTGGCTTTAAGTGGCCATAGCTTCTCAATTGCTGAACGCCCATGAGTGACTGGCTGGCCCCAGTGTTCAGCTCCATGTGTACTGGGATACCGTTTAATAAAACCCTCATCATCATTGGAAGGACATTCTTGCTATTGAGGGAGTGCAGCGAAGGTTCACCAGACTGATTCCCGGGATGGCGGGACTGACATATCAAGAAATACTGGATCAACTAGGCTTGTATTCACTGGAGTTCAGAAGAATGAGAGGGGATCTCATAGAAACTTTTAAACTTCTGACGGGTTTAGACAAGTTAGATGCAGGAAGAATGTTCCCAATGTTGGGGAAGTCCAGAACCAGGCTCACAGTCTAAGGATAAGGGGTAAGCCATTTTGGACCAAGATGAGGAGAAACTTCTTCACCCAGAGAGTGGTGAACCTGTGGAATTCTCTACCACAGAAAGTTGTTGAGGCCAATTCAATAAATAAATTCAAAAAGGAGTTAGATGTAGTCCTTACTACTCGGGGGATCAAGGGGTATGGCGAGAAAGCAGGAATGGGGTACTGAAGTTGCATGTTCAGCCATGAACTCATTGAATGGCGGTGCAGGCTCGAAGGGCCGAATGGCCTACTCCTGCACCTATTTTCTATGTTTCTATGTAAGTCTTTGGTCCTCAGCTGGTCAAAAGATGAGCCCGTCGCTTGTCGGCCGCTGCATCCCCCAGCCATTCTTTCGTAACGAAGCTTTGCTGAAGCCTCTCGACAGAATCGTCCCAGTCTTCCCCAACACAGTACCGTTCCTCTGTGCTACCGGTGGCCATTCTCGTGGGTCGTGAATTCCAGTTTCTCGTCGCCAATGTAAAGTCCTTACTCGACAGTGTGAAACCACACGAGGCACATTCTGGGGACAAGGTCACTCTGTGACCTTAACTCTTTATTCACAGGACTCCAAAAGCGATGACCCTGCGTGGGACCTCCCTTTTTATACCTGTGTGATCAGGTAAGGCGTGTCTCCCACAAGTTCACCCCTTGTGGTCAAGGTGTGCATCTAGGTTGAGTGTATACAGTAATACAGTGGTGTTACATTGTGTTTACATACATGACAGAAATGTTAAAAGGATTGGATGGGGTTGATAGAGAGAACTGTTCCCTCTGGTGGGGGGAGTCCAGAACAAGGGGGCAGAACCTTAAAATCAGAGCCAGGCCGTTCCGGGTGATGTCAGGAAGCACTTCCTCACACACAGGGTGCTGGGAATATGGAACTCTCTCCAGTTGATGCTGGGGGGTCAATCGGGGCTTTCAAGACCGAGATCGCTGAAGTTTTATTGGGTAAAGGTATCGAGGAATAGGGAGCTAAGGCGAGTAAATGGAACTGAGTTATGGATTAGCTTCCTTCCTCTCAGGCAGACCCCCAGAGTCGAGGAAGACTTGCTTCCGCACTAACATGAGTTCTCAGGTGAGTGTTGAGACCAATGTGGGACCTACAGTCTCTGTCACAGGTGGGGCAGACGGTGGTTGGAGGGGCGGGTGGGTGGGGGAGCTTGGGTTGTCGTACGCTCCTTCCGCTGTTTGTACTTGGTTTCCATGTGCTCCCGGCGACGAGACTCGAGGTGTTCGGTGCCTTCCCAGATGCTCCTCCTCCACTTCGGGCGGTCTTGGGCCGGGGATTCCCGGGTGTCGGTGGGGATGTTGCACTTTTTTTTTCAAGGAGGCTTTGAGGGTGCCCTTGAAGCGTTTCCTCTGCCCTCCTGGGGCTCGCTTGCCGTGACGTAGTTCGGAGTAGAGCGTTTGTTTCGGGAGTCTAGCTTCGAGCATGCGGACAATGTGGCCCGCCCACCGGAGCTGATCGAGTGTGATCAATGCCTCGATGCTGGGGATGTTGGCCCGAGTGAGAACGCTGATGTTGGTGCGTCTGTCCTGCCAGTGGATTTGCAGGATTTTGCGGAGACAGCGTTGGTGGTACTTCTCCAGTGCTGTGAGATGCCTACTGCACATTGCTAGGATCTGATTGAATGGCCCTGAGGGGCTGACTGGCCTCCTGTTCCTAATGTTCCCATGTTTAATTCCCGCAGGAGCTGTACGAGGCGGGAGAGTTGCAGTGGGGTACAGAAGAGAGCTCGTTTATTACCATCCTGGGCAACCGGAGCTTCTGCCATCTTCAGTTAGGTACGGTGACTAAGGGAGCGGTGTGATAAGCGCCCTGTTCCACAGCCTCACGCTCGGCCGATGTCGCAGCGTGTTAAACAAGAGCCCCCTCTCACGCCGCGCACATGCTGTCGTTTATTAACCTCTCGGCTGTGACCTGGTGCTCAAATATCTCCATCCCTGTTTCAGCCATACCTTGCTTTCCGCTTTGGGACTTTGCTTTAAGTCTGTGTCCGGCAAATCCGCCTCTCATGGCTGTGGAAATCTGGCCGCCACTGACAGCCAGATTGTCATTCTGTCCGTCTGTTTATGCAGGTGTGTGTGCACACGTATATGTGCAAGTGCATGTGTCTGGGTATACAACTGTGTGCATGTGTGTACATGTCCATGTGCTTGTATGAGTGCCAGTGCATAATTACACATTGTGTATGTGTGCACCTTCCTCTGTGTGTGTGTGTGTATTGGTGTGTGTGTAAGTGTGTCAATGTGTGTGTGTGTATGTAGGTTGGTGTGTGTGTTTGTGTGTATCTGTGTGGGGGGAGGGTGTTTGTGTGTGTGTGTGTGTGTGTCTGTCTGTCCGGGGGGGGGGGGGGAGGATGGGTGTGTGTGTGTCTGTGCAGGTTGGTGTGTGTGTAAGTGTGTCAATGTGTGTGTCTGTGTGGGGGGAGGGTGTTTGTGTGTGTGTGTGTCTGTCTGTCCGGGGGGGGGGGGGGGGGGGAGGATGGGTGTGTGTGTGTCTGTGCAGGTTGGTGTGTGTGTAAGTGTGTCAATGTGTGTGTCTGTCTGGGGGGAGGGTGTGTGTAGGTTGGGGTGTGTGTGTGTAGTAGGTTGGTGTGTGTGTGTGTGTGTGTTGGGGTGTGTGTGGGGGGGTTGGTGTGTGTGTGTCTGTGTGTGTCCAGACCAGCACGGAGGCCCTGACTTGTGTGAGAACACCAGTGGAAGGTCGGGGCCACAAAAGGAGCGGCAAGTGGCGGCCCAGGAGCAGCGTGGAGACCACTCCAGGGAGCAGCGCGAGCTGGTGCAGGAGGGTGACGGCAGCGAAGAGTGACGTCATCAAGGTCCAGGTCGGTGATTGGAGCGCGGGCAGGTACAGCAGGAGCGGCGAGGTCGGGGCGAAGGAGCGGCAAGAGATTGTAGAGGGACGTGATCGGGGCCCAGGGAGTCGTGAGTTCGGGGCCAGGGGCCCAGGGGCAGCACGGGGCCCAGCCCACACTGTGCGATATGTGGGCACTAGGTCCGTGCAGCAGAGCTGGTCTCCAGTCGTCCTGGTTAACCCTTGCCACTGGACCAAGACCTCGCTCTGTCAAGCCCGTGTGGTGGCTGGTGTGCAACGGTCACCCCACGTTAAAAAAATCCACACACAGGCATCTTCCACCCTGTAGTTCGGGTTCTTCATTGAAATACCTGTGTACTCATCCTTTTCTGGCAGTGGAAGCAAGTCATCCTCGTTTCGAGGAACCGTCTATGATTGATTGATTGATTGTGTCTGTGCGCGTGTGTGTGAGTGTACCTAATGCCAGTCGCTGACCTCTTTGCTTGAAATGTTTCTCAGTGTTTGAGGAGTATCGGAATATCGCTGGGAAGGAGATTGAAGAGAGTCTGAGGGGTGAACTGTCAGGAGACTTTGAGAGGCTGATGCTGGCCGTGGGTAAGATTAAACACTCTTGCTGATTGTTGGAGTGACAAAGAAGGTTAACGATAAGGCCGCGGCTGGGCTGAAAGTTTGTCGATTTGGTTATGTATGAATAAAGAGTCTGACTGGATACTGTGAACTCAAAGTAAAGTGTGACCATAGTCTTTTATTGCAGGTCTCCAGAGTGCCTCTGCAGCCTGTGAGGCCTCCTTAAGTACCTGTGCTCCCAAGGGATTGTGGAATCCCTTTGGACTCCAGGAGATGAGCCCTCTGGTGGCTACACAAGGTATATACAGGTTTACATATATAACAGATTAATTTTAATCCCCTTGAAATACACCGACACCTTCACTGAGCATTGAAGTTAATCTCTCGGAAAGGACATCAGTGAATCAGGCGGGTTTTAACAACACACCGACTACTGCAGTTTCACCTTTAGATAGAAAGAAAGGCCCAGAAATCTTGGTCGGCTGCTTCCGACAGGCGATCGAGGGAAAAACTTAAAGAAGACGGGCACCTACCTGTTCCTGCTGCATCCACCAGCGATCCCGGTCCTGAGGCCTGCACTGACTGCGCATCGCAGCACATGCACGTCGGCACATGCACAGGGCTGGAGCTGCAGTCACATGGCTCTGGGCAGCCAATCAGGTAAAGTATGTTCTCATTCATAATAATGGGAACTCCCTAAGTTGGAGTTCCTATTATGATGAATGAGAACCACCCCCAAACACACGCAACACTAATAAAAAGTAGGAAAAAATACACCACATATTTTTATTAATTTAAATTAAAGTTATTTATGTATTAGTTAAAAAAAAGTGATTTTCCTATTTAAAAAAAAAAAGGTTTTTTAATTATGGTCTAAAATAAACACAGTAGTGGGCAGGGTTTTTAACAAAATCTGTTTTTATCATTTTAGTTTACAATATTTTTGTATGATCAAAACTCTTACACCTGTAACAGTAGGTTATACGCCGGCTTTTATCAGGCGCAAGATTTTTCAGGATATTTGCTGGGCAGGATATGGGTAAATCCCGCAATCATGCCCGTGCAAATGTCCTCGCTCCCGAGATGCAGAGAATGTGTCCAGCTCCAGCTTGATAGATCAGATTTTGCGCTGAAAACCAGCCTTTGGGATGCCTTCCCGGGTCCGTACGCACTCCGTACACACCCCGTACCGATCCGGGGAGGACAGAATTTCTGCTACAGAGACTTGCATCCTCGGGTTTTAAAAGAGGTGGCTGTGGAGATAGTGGATGCATCGGTATTAATCTTCCCCAATTCCCTAGATTCTAAAACAGTTTCCGCAGACTGGAAGGTAGCAAACATGACCCCGCTATTTAACAAACGGTGAAGAGAAAAAACGGGGAACTACAGACCAGTTAGCCTGACATCAGTAGTGGGCAAAATGCTAGAATCTATTATAAAGGACGTGGTAAGAGCATTTAGACTTCATAATATGATTAGGCAGAGTCAACATGATTTTATGAAAGAGAAATCATGTTTGACAAATCTTTGAGTTTTTTTCCAGCAGGATGGATAAGGGAGAACCAGTGGATGTAATGTATTTGGATTTTCAAAAAGCATTTGATAAGGTGCCACCCAAGAAGTTATTACACAAAAGTAGGACTCATGGGATTAAGGGTAACATATTGGCATGGATTGGTTAATGGACAGAAAACAGAGAGGAGGAATAAACAGGACTTTCTCGGGTTGGCAGGCTGTAACTAGTAGGGTACCGCAAGGATCAGTGCCTGGGTCTCAGCTATTTACAATCTATATTAATCAATTAGATGGAGGGACTGAGTGTAACGTGTCCAGGTTTACTGATGATACAAAGTTAGGTGGAAAAGTAAGCTGTGAGGAGGATGCAAAGAGGCTGCAGAGAGATATAGACAGGTTGACAGAGTGCGCAAGAACATGGCAAATGGGATACAATGTGGGGAAATTTGTGAAGTTATCCACTTTGGTGGGAAAAACAAAAAAGCAGGATATGTTTTGAATAGTGAGCAACTGGGAAATGTTTGCATTCGGAGGGGCCTGGGTGTCCTTGTGCATGAATCACAGAAAGTTGACTGCAGGTACAGCAAGCAATTAGGAAAGCATAAATGATATGTTAGCTTTTTCTACAAAGGGATTAAAGTATAAGAGTAAAGACATCTACTGCAATTATACAGGGCCCTGGTGAGACTGCACCTGGAGTATTGTGTACAGTTTTGGTCTCCTTGCCTAAGGAAGGATATACTTCCCATTGAGGATGTTGTATATGCAGACTATGGATGTACTCTCTGTGTGGTTGCAAAAGATGGAGACTTGTTTACCTGATGTACTATCAATAAGGTTTACACTGTGTATATACTATGCTGGCACCACTAGAGGGTGCAACTGGTGGAGACCGGGGTTTCCTGCCCTGGTGGCAGGGCTCAGTATAAAAGGCTGTTCACCATGCTTATGCCTCACTCTGGTGTTACGAATAAAGGACCAAGGTCACTACAGTTTGAGTACAACATATTGCCTCATGGAGTCATTCATAAGCACATCACAGCCATAATAGAGGGAATGCAACGAAGGTTCACCAGATGGATTCCTGGGATGAGGGGATTGTCTTATGAGGAGAGATTGAGTAGACTCTGCCTATATTCCCTCGAGTTTAGAACAATGAGAAGTAATCTCATTGAAACATTCTTAAGAGGCTTGACGGAGTTAATGCTGCGAAGATGTTTCCCCCGGGCTGGGAAGTCTGGAACCAGGGGTCACAGTCTCAGGATAAGGACTGAGATAAGGAGCAATTTCTTCACTCAGAGGGTGGTGAATCTCTGGAATTCTCTACTCCAGAGGGCTGTGGAGGCTCAGTCGTTGAGTATACTCAAGACAGAGATCGATAAATTTTTGGGAACTAAGTGAATCAAGGGATATTGGGATAATGCAGGAAAGTGTAGTTGAGATCAGAGATCAGCCATGATCTTGTTTAATGGTGGAGCAGGCTCGAGGGGTTCCTAATTCTTCTTTTCTTATGTTTCGGATATCCCAAAGCTCTTCCCAGGCAATGAAATACTTTTGGAGTGTAGTCACTGTTGTAATGTAGGAAACGCGGCAGCCAATTTGCGCACAGCAAGCTCCCACAGACAGCAACTTGATAATGACCAGATCATCTGTTTCAGTGATGTTGATTGAGGGATAAATATTGGCCCCAGAACACCAGGGATAACTCCACTTCTCTTCGAAATAGTGCCATGGGATCTTTTACGTCCACCTGAGAGAGCAGTCGGGGCCTCGATTTAAAGTCTCATCTGAAAGACGACACCTCCGACAGTGCAGCGCCCCCTCAGCACTGCACTGGAGTGTCAGCCTGGATTTATGTGCTCAAGCCTCTGGAGTGGGATTTGAACCCACAACCTTCTGTGCTACGCACTGAGCCACGGCTGACAGCTAGCGATACACTATTGTAATACTGCCCCCCCCTGCAGCTCCTCCCCCCCCCCCCACCATCCCCCGTTCCCCCCCTGCACCCCCCCCCGTTCCCCCCCTCGCACCCCGTCCCGTTCCCCCCCCCCCCACCATCCCGCGTTCCCCCCCTGCACCCCCCCCCGTTCCCCCCCTCGCACCCCGTCCCGTTCCCCCCCCCCCCACCGTACCCCATCCTGCACCCCGTCCCGTTCCCCTCCCCGCGCCCCGTCCCGTTCTCCCCCCCCCCCGTTCCCCCCCCCGCACCTCGTCCCGTTCCCCCCCCCGCGCCCCGTCCCGTTCTCCCCCCCCCCCCCACCGTACCCCATCCTGCACCCCGTCCCGTTCCCCCTCGCACCCCGTCCCGTTCCCCCCCCCGCACCCCGTCCCGTTCCCCCCCGCACCCTGTCCCGTTCTCCCCCCCCCCCCCCCCCCCACCGTACCCCATCTTGCACCCCGTCCCGTTCCCCCCCCCCGCACCCAGTCCCATTCTTCCCCCCCCGCACTCATCCCGTTCCCCCCCCCGCACTCATCCCGTTCCCCCCCCCCCGCACCCCGTCCCGTTTCCACCCCCCCCACCGTACCCCATCCTGCACCCTGTCCCGTTCTCCCCCCCCCCCCCCACCGTACCCCGTCCCGTTTCCCCCCTGCACCCCGTCCCGTTCCCCCCCCCCCCACCGTACCCCATCCTGCACCCCGTCCCGTTTCCACCCCCCCCACCGTACCCCATCCTGCACCCCGTCCCGTTCCCCCCCCGCACCCCGTCCCATTCTCCCCCCCCCCCGCACTCGTCCCGTTCCCCCCCCCGCACCCTGTCCCGTTCTCCCCCCCCCCCCACCGTACCCCATCCTGCACCCCGTCCCGTACCCCCCTCTGCACTCCCCCCCCCCCCTGCACCCCATCCCGCACCCGCACCCCATCCTGTTTCCACCCCGCCCCCAACCGTACCCCATGCTGCACCCCCACCCCCACCGGGAGTTAGATATGGCCCTTACGGCTAAAGGGATCAAGGGGTATGGAGAGAAAGCAGGAAAGGGGTACTGAGGGAATAATCAGCCATGATCTTATTGAATGGTGGTGCAGGCTCGAAGGGCCGAATGGCCGACTCCTGCACCTATTTTCTATGTTTCTATGTTTCTACTGTCCAGGATCCCTGGTACGTTGTGTGGCTCGCTGCTGTCTGTAGTTCCCCCACCGGCCAATTGGCGGCTACACAATGCAATAACCGCGCACGTGTGGAGATGTGAATGGATCGTGTCACCTCTTAAAGGGGCCGCGCACCCAAACAAAAATGACACGTACCATTGCCAGATTCGGCCCTTTTTGCGTCAGCTTGATATATTTTTTATGCATTGCATCTAATAGCAGTATCGGATCTAACCACCTTTGCCTTAAGTTTATCTCTCTTTTTTGAATCCCACAGTCCGGTGCGTGAGGAATACCTCGGAATACTTTGCTAGCAGGTTGTTCAAGGCAATGAAGGTAAAGGAATAAACTTGTCCTGCAGTTACACAACGTCTCATTACATCTACCGACGTTCCTAAGCGCTCTGCTCCCGCTCTGCCTCTGGTCATATATTCAGATGCAGGATCCAGTTTGCACACAGCAAGATCTGACAGTCAGCATTGAAACAAATAACTTTGTATTTCTGTAGTGCCTTTCATGACCTCTGGACAGTGCGGCACTCCCTCCGTACTGTCCCTCCGAAAGTGCGGCGCTCCCTCCGTACTGTCCCTCCGACAGTGCGGCGCTCCCTCCGTACTGCCCCTCCGACAGTGCGGCGCTCCCTCCGTACTGCCCCTCCGACAGTGCGGCGCTCCCTCAGTACTGCCCTCCGACAGTGCGGCGCTCCCTCCGTACTGCCCCTCCGACAGTGCGGCGCTCCCTCCGTACTGCCCCTCCGACAGTGCGGCGCTCCCTCCGTACTGCCCCTCCGACAGTGCGGCGCTCCCTCCGTACTACCCCTCCGACAGTGCGGCGCTCCCTCCGTACTGCCCCTCCGACAGTGCGGCGCTCCCTCCGTACTGCCCCTCCGACAGTGCGGCGCTCCCTCAGGTACTGCCCCTCCGACAGTGCGGCGCTCCCTCCGTACTGCCCCTCCGACAGTGCGGCGCTCCCTCCGTACTGCCCCTCCGACAGTGCGGCGCTCCCTCCGTACTGCCCCTCCGACAGTGCGGCGCTCCCTCCGTACTGCCCCTCCGACAGTGCGGCGTTCCCTCCGTACTGCCCCTCTGACAGTCCGGCGCTCCCTCAGCACTGCACTGGGAGTGTCAGCGTAGATTTATGTGCCCAAGTCCCTGGAATGGGACTTGAACCCACAACCTTCTGACTCTGAAGCGAGAGACATAGAGAGTACTGCCCACTGAGTACCGAGTGACACCTGGAGGTGTGAAGGGAGGGCCTATCGGAGGCTGAGCGTCCCATGTATTGTGCCCAGCGGGAGACCACGGTCCATTCACAGGACGGGTGAAGACTCCAAAAGTGAACCGTTTGCGGAATGAACAGTGGCTGAGGTGTCTCTCTCTCTCTTCTCATGTGCAGGGTATGGGTACGAGGGACAACACTCTGATCCGAATCATGGTGTCCCGTAGTGAGATCGACATGTTGGACATCAGGGAGGAGTTTCGGAAGAAGTACGAGAAGTCGCTGCACAATATGATCAGGGTGAGTGCCAGCGTTTGGATCGCAGGCGGGTTTCTGCAACCCTTGGGTCGGACCGCCGGCCAATCGGTGTCAGCCATTGACAACAGATTGCAGCCCCAAAATATCTGGGGGAACATTGGTGTATGTGTGTGTGTGTGTGTGTCTGTCTCTGTCTGTCTGTGTGTTGTGTGTGTGTGTCTGTCTCTGTCTGTCTGTGTGTTTCTGCGTGTGTGTGTGTTTCTGCGTGTGTGTGTGTTTCTGCGTGTGTGTGTGTGTTTCTGCGTGCGTGTGTGTGTTTCTGCGTGTGTGTGTTTCTGCGTGTGTGTGTTTCTGCGTGTGTGTGTTTCTGCGTGTGTGTTTCTGCGTGTGTGTGTGTTTCTGCATGTGTGTGTTTCTGCGTGTGTGTGTGTGTCTGTCTCTGTCTGTCTGTGTGTTGTGTGTGTGTGTGTGCTTCTGTGTGTGTGTGTCTGTCTGTGTGTGTGTATGTGCGCCTGTGTGTGTGTGCGCCTGTGTGTGTGCGTGCGTCTGTCTGTTTGTGTGTGTATGTGCGCCTGTGTGTGTGTGTGTGTGTGTGTGTGTGTGTGTGTGTGTGTCGGGCGAGGAGCACATCAGGCCTGAATACAATGCTCCCGCCCCTCCGCCCCCAATGGTCAATCTGCCGGCTGGCACTCGTTGTGTTGTGAGAAATGGCCACTGGGTTGAGATACCCGAGAGCGGGCAGCACCCATGGAATGAAAGCGTATGTCAGCGCGACTGAGCGAGACCGCCTCACCAGTCCGGCTCCACCGCCAGAAGTTGAGGAGTGGGCCAAAGACGGCCAGGACGTGGCAGACAGCTCCCGCCCGCGCTCCCGCTTTGAGCAGCTGGCGAGTGACGGACTCTCAAACCCGTCGGCCGGCCCGTGTCGCGAGGCGAGAAGAAACTGCGGGGGCGGGGGCGGCAAGGAACGCAATGACCAGCTCACCCCGTCCGGCGCTGCCAATGCTGCAACAGCAGGCGAGGAGGGGCGGGGGCAGGGGAGCGGGTTCCGAGCCAAGTATCGACCCGCCATCTTGTTTCACTGCTGTCTTCTTCCTTCCAGAGCGACACCTCCGGGGATTACAAGCGAGCGCTGCTGCGGCTTTGCGGGGGCGATGACGAGTAAGTCCCTTCACCCTCCCGCCCTCCCTCGTGTGTTTAATGAGGGTCAGCGCGGTGTGCGTCACAGTCTCCGATCCTCCCTCCCCCCCCACAATACTGCGGCCATTTGCAATCCGTTTGGAGGATTTAGGATTTGAGAACAGGAGCAAGGATGTCTCGCTACAGTTATACAAGGCCTTGGTGAGACCGCACCTGGAGTATTGTGAGCAGTTTTTGTCTCCTTACCTAAGAAAGGATATACTTGCCATAGAGGGAGTGCAGTGAAGGTTCACCAGACTGATTCCTGGGATGGCAGGACTGTAGTATGAGGAGAGATTGGGTCGACTAGGCCTGTATTCACTAGAGTTTAGAAGAATGAGAGGGGATCTCATTGAAAGGTATAAAATTCTGACGGGGTTGGATAGACTGGATGCGGGGAGGATGTTTCCCCGGGGCTGGGAAGTCTAGAACAAGGGGTCACAGTCTCAGGATACGGGGTAGGAAATTTAGGACCGAGATGAGGAGAAATGTTTTCACTCAGAGGGTGGTGAACCTGTGGAATTCTCTACCACAGAAGGCTGTGGAGACCAAGTCACTGAATAAATTTAAGAGGGAGACAGATAGATTTCTAGATACAAAAGGCATCAAGGGGTATGGGGAGAAAGTGGGAATATGGTGTTGGATAGAGGATCAGCCATGATCATATTGAATGGTGGTGCAGACTCGATGGGCCGAATGGCCTACTACTGCTCCTAGTTTCTATGTTTCTATGTTTGACGGCGCAGATATTAAGGCAGATGTTAACAAAACGCTGTCAAGTACTGGGGCATAAAAGGCAGGCCTGTCATACCCTGAAAGGGGAAGAGATAGGTTAAAGGATTCGATTGGGTAGATAGAGAGATAAACTGTATCCTCTGGTGGGGGCAGTCCAGGCGACATTACCTTAGAATTAAAGCCCGGCCGTTCAGGGGTGATGTCAGGAAGCACTTCTTCACACAGAGGGCAGTGGGAATCTGTGACCCTCTCCCCCAAAAAACTGTTGAGTTTGGGGTCAATTGAAAATTTCAAAACTGGGATGAAAGATTTTTTTTAGGTAAGGGTATTAAGGGCGACGGAACCAAGGTGGGTAGATGGAGTTAAGTTACAGATCAGCCGTGATCTCAGTGAATGGCGGAACAGGCTCGAGGGGCTGAATGGCCTCCTCCTGTTCCCATGTTCCTGGGCGATGGTCACAGGGGAGCTCTGATTATGGAATCAGAAAACTTGAATACGGAGCAATTCAATCAGTTTCTGCTTCTTTCTACATTGTATGGCTGTGTTTAAGTTCCATTGGAGGTCAGTCCTGGTACAATGAAAGGGACCTCAATTTTCCTGCACCCTAGGGCTTAATGGGAACTAGTGGGATAATGGAGATTGTCCAAATTGTGATCCTTCACAGAAAGCTCAGCAAAATCCTCGACACTGGAATCGGGACAAACCAAGGATAAAGAGTCGCGTTGGGTCGGAGTCGGGTCGGTCAGATGGGAATGACGGTTGGTAATGAGGGTGTCACAATGAAGCAACATCTTGCTTAAGGCTTTGCCCCGTGAAGGTTGTAGCAGGGGAGTGGCTAGTGCAGACCTGCTGTCAATAGGATACAGCAACAACCTGCTTCTAGAAAGTGCCTTTGATGTAGTAAAACATCCCAAGGTCCTTCACAGAAGTGTCATCAAAACAAATATGATACTGAGCCACATAAGGAGATAGCATGGTCAACGAGGTAGGTTTGAAGGGGCATCTTAAAGGAAGGGGAGGGGTAGAGAGGCGGAGAGGTTTAGGGAGAGAGTTCCAGAGCTTGGGGCCCAGGCAGCTGAAGGCACGGCCACCGATGGTGGAGCGATGGAAATTGGCGATGCTCAAGAGGGCAGAATTGGAGGATCACAGAGATCGTGGAGAGTTGAAAGGCTGGCGGAGATTACAGAGATAGGGAGGGATTTGATAACAAAGATGAGAATTTTAAAATCGAGGCGTTGCCGGACCGGAAGTCAATGTAGGTCAGCGAGCACAGGGGGTGATGGGTGAGCGGGACTTGGTGCGAGTTAGGACACGGGGCAGTGAGCACAGGGGGTGATGGGTGAGTGGGACTTGGTGCGAGTTAAGACACGGGGCAGCGAGCACAGGGGGTAATGGGTGAGCGGGACACAGTGCGAGTTAGGACACGGGGCAGCGAGCACAGGGGGTGATGGGTAAGCGGGACTTGGTGTGAGTTAGGACACGGGGCAGCGAGCACAGGGGGTGATGGGTGAGCGGGACTCGGTGCGAGTTAGGACACGGGGCAGCGAGCACAGGGGGTGATGGGTGAGCGGGACTCGGTGTGAGTTAGGACACGGGGCAGTGAGCACAGGGGGTGATGGGTGAGTGGGACTCGGTGCGAGTTAGGACACGGGGCAGTGAGCACAGGGGGTGATGGGTGAGCGGGACTCGGTGCGAGTTAGGACGGGGCACAGGGGGTGATGGGTGAGCGGGACTCGGTGTGAGTTAGGACACGGGGCAGTGAGCACAGTGGGTGATGGGTGAGCGGGACTTGGTGCGAGTTAGGACACGGGGCAGCAGAGTTTTAGGATGAGCTCAAGTTTACGAAGGGTGGAAGATGGGAGGCCAGGCTGGAGTGTGTTGGAACAGTCAAGTATCGAGGTAACAATGGCGGGTATGAGGGTTTTGGCAGCGGATAGGCTGGGGCAGGGGCTGTGTCTGGCGACGTTAGAGGTGGAAATCGGCAGTTTTGGTGACGGTGCAGATATACGGTGGGAAGCTCATCTCTGGGTCAGATATGTCCCGTGTGTTCCCTCTGTTACTCTCGGAGTCCTGTTCCTGTCCTGGGCCTCACTACATGTACTGTTTGCTTATGGTTGCAGTGCTGCCGGTGAATTTTTCCCTGAAGCCGCTCAGGTTGCCTATCAGATTTGGGAACTCAGCGCCTCTCAGCGAATCGAGGTTTGGTTTACACACACTTGGCTTCAGCCCACCCCCACTCTCTCTCTAACCCCCTCCCCCCCCACCCCCAACCCCCTCCCCTTCCCCACACCACCCGCTCGATCCAAGCTTGCGATTGGTCTGTTCCTACGACACACACAACTCGGAACTTAAAGAGACAGTAGTAACCGGTCGAGTTCCCTTAAGAGTTCTTGGGGAGCTTAAATTTTGGAGGGCAATCAAAAATGTGTTGATTGGAATGTGCCTCCGGTGCAGCACGAGGGAAGCCGTGAATGCGACAATTTGCATTAGAAAGAACTTGCATTTCTCTAGCGCCTTTTATGACCATAGGACGTCCTCAAGCTCCTTACAGCCAATGAAGAACTGTTAGGTAGGGAAATGCGGCAGTCAATATAACGTTAACCCAGTCTCTCTGTTGAGTGCTGGGCACCTTGTATTAGACTCTCAGTTAAGGTGTCCACCTCTGTTGTCTTTGAGAGAGAGGCTCCGACCTGCGTGAGAACCCCAGCGGCAGGTCGGGGCCGTAAAAGGAGCGGCGAGCAGCGGCCATGGGCAGCGTGGCGGTGTACCGCGGCAAGGTACAGCGCGAGCTGGTACAGGAGGGCGACGGCAGCGAAGAGTGACATCATCAAGGTCCAGGTCGGTGATTGGAGCGCGGGCTGGTACAGCAGGAGCGGCGAGGTCGGGGCGAAGGAGCGGCGAGAGATTGTAGAGGGACGTGATCGGGGCCCAGGAGAGGCGTGAGTTCGGGGCCAGGGGCCCAGGGGCAGCACGGGCCCAGCCCACACTGCGATATGTGTTCGCACTAGGTCCGTGCAGCAGAGCTGGTCTCCAGTCGTCCTGGTTAACCCTTGCCACTGGACCAAGACCGAGCTCTGTCAAGCCCGTGTGGTGGCTGGTGTGCAACGGTCACCCCACGTTAAAAAAATCCACACACAGGCATCTTCCACCCTTCAACATGTAGTTCGGGATCTGGAATATTAGGTCTGATAGGTCCTTACTACACAGTATAAATGCACACGAGGCCCATGCTTGAGAGGTGGTCAGTCTGTGACCTGTCCTTTATTCCTTAGCACTCAAGTGATGGAAGTGGGTGGAGCTTCCCCTTTTATACCTGAAGGTCCAGGTTAGGAGTGTCTCCCACAAGTTCACCACCTAGTGGTCATTGTTCTCACAGTGTACAACTTAGGTCAGATTATATATGGGTTACAATGCTGGTTGAATACATGACAAGGTCCTTCATTGAAACATCTGTGAACTCATCCCTTTTTTGGCGTGGAAGCAAGTCATCCTCGATACGAGGGACCGCCTATGAAGATGACTTTGAGAGGCGATTGGATGCCTATCACAGCACCTTGGGGCCATGTAGAGAGTTTAAATCTGTGACCCCCATTAAGTCTGAAATTGGTCCCTTTCATCTATCCATAAAAATGGAACTTAAAGCAGGCCTGCTTGCATCCGAAGAAAATATTTCGAGAGTAAACTATTTAGATCAACATATTACATTTTTGAGAGAATGTCTAATAAGTTGCCCACAGTCAGTTAATGAATGAAAGGTTTTTGTTTTAAGATATACAAAATGGCGACAGAGTTGGGAGAGAGACTTCAGAAACTCACTCCACAGCACCACCTGCTGGCCACAGCCCTCAATTACATCGTCACAGCCAAGTTTTTACATACAGGATTTCCATTCTCAGAGTTTACATCGGCAAATTACTGATCTAAATTCGTGACAACAGAAAACACGCGCCTACACAAGATTTAAAAAAAATAAATGATTTTATTTTAGATGCGATAAAAGTGTCTCAATGCCTGAAATCTTTTGCGATGCCTAGCGAACACTGGGGTACTGTCTCTTTAAGGGAAGAAATTGACTTGCTGGTGCCTTTTGCTGTTCTACTAACACTGCTCTGCCGACGTTCACAATAGGTTGGAATGCAAGATTGCCCGCCAACATCTACTGATTCTTGCTCACTAATACCCCTCTCTAACCAAAGGACCCTCCCCTGTCTTACTGTGTCGCTGCTTAATAAATCGACTCAACCCCTCCCCTGCACAATCGTGTGGAGTGTCATATACAGTTTCAATCCATGATCAGAGTGTGTTACTGGGGTGGACGCAGGGTCCGAGTGCCCTGTGTGTTACTGGGGTGGACGCAGGGTCCTAGTGCCCTGTGTGTTACTGGGGTGGACGCAGGGTCCTAGTGCCCTGTGTGTTACTGGGGTGGACGCAGGGTCCTAGTGCCCTGTGTGTTACTGGGGTGGGCGCAGGGTCCTAGTGCCCTGTGTGTTACTGGGGTGGGCGCAGGGTCCTAGTGCCCTGTGTGTTACTGGGGTGGGCGCAGGGTCCTAGTGCCCTGTGTGTTACTGGGGTGGGCGCAGGGTCCTATTGCCCTGTGTGTTACTGGGGTGGACGCAGGGTCCTGGTGCCCTGTGTGTTACTGGGGTGGACGCAGGGTCCTGGTGCCCTGTGTGTTACTGGGGTGGACGCAGGGTCCTGGTGCCCTGTGTGTTACTGGGGTGGACGCAGGGTCCTGGTGCCCTGTGTGTTACTGGGGTGGACGCAGGGTCCTCGTGCCCTGTGTGTTACTGGGGTGGACGCAGGGTCCTAGTGCCCTGTGTGTTACTGGGGTGGACGCAGGGTCCTAGTGCCCTGTGTGTTACTGGGGTGGACGCAGGGTCCTGGTGCCCTGTGTGTTACTGGGGTGGACGCAGGGTCCTGGTGCCCTGTGTGTTACTGAGGTGGACACAGGGTCCTAGTGCCCTGTGTGTTACTGGGGTGGACGCAGGGTCCTAGTGCCCTGTGTGTTACTAGAGCGTACCATCCAGACCCCAGTTTTCACACCTTGTTTGTGTTTGGATAGCTGGTATCAGCCTATGCTACTGTGGTGTTCCATTTGATGTCAGTTCCCCTGAGCTAGGTTGGATGGGGGGAAAAGGCAGTTTATCTCTATCCATTGACGCCTGCTGAATCCATCTGAATGGGTGGATCTGTGATGCCCACTACAGTCAAATAGTACAGTGACAAAGAATAGCCACTTGGGGCGAGATTTTGAGCTCATCCAGAAACAATCAGTGCCTTTGAGAAAAGAAGATAAAATATGAGTTACGTGTGGCATGGTACTGCACAGAAGGCGGCCATTCGGCCCATCGTGCTTGTGCTGGCTCTTTGAAAGAGCGATCCAGTTAGTCCCACTCCCTCCTGCTTTTTCCTCACAGCCCTGCAATTTATTTTCCTTTCCAAGTATTTACCCAGTTCCCTTTTGAAAGTTACTATTGAATCTGCTCCCACCGCCCTTTCAAGCAGCGCGTTCCCGATCACAACAACTCGCTGCGTAAAAAAATAAAGTCTCCCCATATTTTCGAACAGTGCAGGCATGCCGCCATTTAAAAAAAAAAAAAAATGTTCCTGGGATGTGGGCGTCGCTGGCAAGGCCGGCATTTATTGCCCATCCCTAACTGCCCCTTGAGAAGGTGGTGGTGAGCCGCCTTCTTGAACCGCTGCAGTCCGTGTGGTGAAGGTGCTCCCACAGTGCTGTTAGGGAGGGAGTTCCAGGATTGTGACCCAGCGACGATGAAGGAACGGCCGATATATTTCCCAGTCGGGATGGTGTGTGACTGGGAGGGGAACGTGGAGGTGGTGGTGTTCCCATGCGCCTGCTGCCCTTGTCCTTCTAGGTGGTAGAGGCCGTGGGTTTGGGAGGTGCTGTCGGAGAAGCCTTGGTGAGTTGCTGCAGTGCATCTTGTAGATGGTGCACACTGCAGCCACGGTGCGCCGGTGGTGGAGGGAGTGAGTGTTGAAGGTGGTGGATGGGGTGCTGATCAAGCGGCTGCTTTGTCCTGGATGGTGTCGAGTTTCTTGAGTGTTGTTGGAGCTGCAACTCATCCAGGCAAGTGGAGAGTGTTCCATCACACTCCTGACTCCAGGCCATGTGCAGGGACAGAGGGGTGCAGGGCATGTCCTCCAAGAGGTTGATGCTCACTGCTCCCCCAACCCCCACCCCCACCCCCCGCCCCCCTCCCCCTCCCCCTGCCCTCCAGCTCCACCTCACTCCTCAACACTCCACTCTCACTTACCAACACAGTCTTATCTCTTCCCCAACAGCTGAAGGGGACAGTGCGTGCAGCTCCCGACTTCAAGCCAGAAGTGGACGCCAAGGCACTCCGCAAAGCGATGAAAGGATTCGGTCAGTGTTTAACCACAGAGAACGTTCCAGAACCGAAACAGGCCATTCGGCCCATCAGGACAGCGCTGGTGTTTATATTCTTTCCCGCTCTCTGCTCCCCCCACCCCCCCCCCGCACCGCAAGCTAACCAGTCCGATCCCACGCGTGCAGCGGTGATAATGAACTAATAATTCGGAGAGCACGAGTTCAAATCCCATCGCAATGGGCTTTTTGGGAATGTAAATTTGTTTGCAGAAAATACCTGGGAAATATTTTAAAAAATAGCAGCAGTAACAGAAAGACTTGCATTTATATAGCGCCTTTCATGACCACCGGATGTCCCAAGGCGCTTTGCAGCCAATGAAGTACTTTTTGGAATGGGAATGTGGGAAACTCAGCAGCCAATTTGCGCACAGCAAGCTCCCACAGACAGCAATGTTTTTAGTGATGTTGGTTGAAGGATAAATATTGGCCCCAGGACACTGGGGAGAACTCCCTTGCTCTTTGTTGAATTATTGCCATAGGATCTTTTCTGCTCACCTCAGAGGGCAGACGGGCCTCAATTGAATGTCCTCTCTGAAAGACGGCACCTCAGTACTGCCCCTCCGACAGCGTGACGCTCCCTCAGTACTGCCCCTCCGACAGCGTGACGCTCCCTCAGTACTGCCCCTCCGACAGCGTGACGCTCCCTCAGTACTGCCCCTCCGACAGTGCAGCACTCGCTCAGTACTGCCCCTCCGACAGCGTGACGCTCCCTCAGTACTGCCCCTCCGACAGTGCAGTGCTCCCTCAGTACTGCCCCTCCGACAGCGTGACGCTCCCTCAGTACTGCCCCTCCGACAGTGCAGCACTCGCTCAGTACTGCCTCTCCGACAGCGTGACGCTCCCTCAGTACTGCCCCTCCGACAGTGCGATGCTCCCTCAGTACTGCCCCTCCGACAGCCCGACGCTTCCTCAGTACTGCCCCTCCGACAGTGCAGCGCTCCCTCAGTACTGCCCCTCCGACAGTGCAGCGCTTGCTCAGTACTGCCCCTCCGTCAGTGCAGCATTCCCTCAGTACTGTCCCTCCGACAGTGCGGTGCTCCCTCAGCAATGCCCCTCCGACAGTGCGGCGCTCCCTCAGTACTGCCCCTCCGACAGTGCGGCGCTCCCTCAGTACTGCCCCTCCGACAGTGCAGCTCTCCCTCAGTACTGCCCCTCCGACAGTACGGCGCTCCCTCAGTACTGCCCCTCCGACAGTGCAGCGCTCCCTCAGTACTGCCCCTCCGACAGTACGGCGCTCCCTCAGTACTGCCCCTCTGACAGTGCGGCGCTCCCTCAGTACTGCCCCTCCGACAGTGCAGCACTCCCTCAGTACTGCCCCTCCGACAGTGCAGCACTCCCTCAGTACTGCCCCTCCGACAGTGCAGCACTCCCTCAGTACTGCCCCTCCGAGGGTGCAGCGTTCCCTCAGTACTGGCACGGGGAGAGTCAGCATGGGGGTACGTGTTCAAGTCTCTGTACTGGGGGCTTGCAGCCACAACCTTCATGAGTCCGGCGAGGGAGAGAGTGCTGCCCCCTGACCCACGGCTGACTCTAAAGCACGTGGGTTCCAGAGGCAGCCGGACGTGTTGAGAGAGTGGTGGGGTTGATGGCTTATGGTGCACAGGTATTGGAAAGGGACGGTCTGTACAGATTTAATTGCCTTTGCCTGTTCCTGTGTCTGGGAGACGGTGTGTTCAGTGGATTTTTGGGGGGAATGAATGTTTAACGTATCCCGTCTGGTTTCTCATTTCAGGCACAGATGAAGAAATGATCATCAACATAATCACCCAGAGAAGCAACACGCAGAGGCAGCAACTGCGACAGCAGTTCAAGTCCCAGCTGGGCAGGGTAGGTCACTTGTCCTACACTGGGTGTCTACCCCCTCATATAGCCTAGAGTCCCACAGCACTCAGACGCTGTTCAGCTCATCGTGCCTCTACCTGCTCTTTGAAAGAGCGTTCCCTTTAGTCTCACTCAGCAACAACAAGAAATTACATTTATCATCATCATAGGCAGTCCCTCGGAATCGAGGAAGACTTGCTTCCACTCCTGAAGTGAGTTCTCAGGTGACTGAACAGTCCAATACGGGAATTACAGTCCCTGTCACAGGTGGGACAGACAGTGGTTGAGGGAAGGGGTGGGTGGAGAGTCTGGTTTGCCGCACGCTCCTTCCGCTGCCTGCGCTTGGTTTCTGCATGCTCTCGGCGACGAGACTCGAGGTGCTCAGCGCCCTCCCGGATGCACTTCCTCCACTTAGGGCAGTCTCTGGCCAGGGACTCCCAGGTGTCGGTGGGGATGTTGCACTTTATCAGGGAGGCTTTGAGGGTGTCCCTGTAACGTTTCTTCTGCTCACTTGGGGTTCGCTTGCTGTGTAGGAGTTCCGAGTAGAGCACTTGCTTTGGGAGTATTGTGTCTGGCATGTGGACAATGTGGCCCGACCAGCGGAGCTGATCGAGTGTGGTCAGTGCTTCGATGCTGGGGATGTTGGCCTGGTCGAGGACGCTAATGTTGGTGCGTCTGTCCTCCCCGGGGATTTGTAGGATCTTGCGGAGAGAGCGTTGGTGGTATTTCTCCAACGATTTATATACATTTATATAGTGCCTGAAACGTAGTAAAACATCCCAAGGCCCTTCACAGGAGTGTTATCAAACACCGAGCCACATAAGGAGATATTAGGACAGGTGATTAAACATTTCCCCATAACCCTGTGAATGTTTAGTTTTCAAGTATTTATCCAATTCCCTTTTGAATGTTATTCGTGAGTAAGCTGCCCTTTCAAGCAGCGCATTCAACATCATTGCAGACAATTAAATCATCCATGTCTTTGTTACCTCTTGACTTGACTATTTCAATGCATTGCTGGCTGGCCTCCCACATTCTACCCAAGTAAAGTAGAGGTGATCCAAAACTCAGCTGCCCCGTGTCCTAACTCGCACCAAGTCCCGCTCACCCATCACCCCCTGTGCTCGCTGCACCGTGTCCTAACTCGCACCAAGTCCCGCTCACCCATCACCCCCTGTGCTCACTGCCCCGTGTCCTAACTCGCACCCAGTCCCGCTCACCCATCACCCCCTGTGCTCGCTGCCCCGTGTCCTAACTCGCACCAAGTCCCGCTCACCCATCACCCCCTGTGCTCGCTGCACCGTGTCCTAACTCGCACCAAGTCCCGCTCACCCATCACCCCCTGTGCTCACTGCCTGTGTCCTAACTCGCACCAAGTCCCGCTCACCCATCACCCCCTGTGCTCGCTGACCTACATTGGCTCCTGGTTAAGCAACGCCTCAGTTCCAAAATTCTCATCGTTGTTTGCAAATCCCTCCATGGCCCTCGCCCCTCCCTATCTCTGTAATCTCCTCCAGCCCCACACGCCCCCGAGATATCTGCACTCCTCAAATTCTGCCCTCTTGAGCGTCCCTGATTATAATCGCTCCACCATCGGTGGCTGTGCCTTCTGTTGCCTGGGCCCCAAGCTCTGGAACTCCCTCCCTAAACCTCTCCGCCTCTCTACCTCTCTTCCCTCCTTTGATCAAGCTTTTGGACATCTGTTCTAATTTCTTCTTATGTGGCTTTGTGTCAAATTTTTGTCTTATGACACTCCTGTGAAGTACCTTGGGACGTTTTACTACGTTACAGGTGCTATATAAATACAAGTTGTTGTTGTAGTTATACAGGAATTTGCAGAGATCTGCAGTACCTGCAGATGCCTCCGGGTGGCGGTGTTGATTCTGTGCGGCAGTGCCACCAGCAGGCTTACAATGGTACTGCAGCCTCTGATTTGATGATTCTTTAAGTTGCCACATGATGAGCAGGAAGTCATGGTGTATACAAGGTCTTACAAATATGGTTAACATGAGCTTAATCGAATTTGTGGAATATTTTACCAGGATGGTCATTGAAGCAGCCGTGGGTTCAAGAGGCAATTAGTAAATTAGTAGTAGTTCTGCAGAGCAAAGGAGTTGAGAGCTATGCGGAGAAGTTGGGTGTGTGGGTTAGAGGGATCTGGGGAGAAGGTGGGATTGAGGGATCTGGGGAGCAGGTGGGATTGAGGGATCTGGGGAGAAGGTGGGTGGGTGGGGTTCCAACTATCAAAGAGGCTGGATACGGGCCTTTTCCTTAAATGTTCCTCTTTTAAAGTCTCAGGATAAGTGAGCTATGTGTGGGATAAACTGTGTAATGTGAACAGGTGTACGGGTGCATTGTAATCCCAAGATGTTTGAAAATGAATAATGGAGTGAGGGAGAGAGTGGGATTAGACTGGGTGGGATATTAAAGGGTACGGGGAGTGAGGGGGAGAGTGAGATTAGGCTGGGTGGGATATTAAAGGGTACGGGGAGTGAGGGGGAGAGTGAGATTAGACTGGGTGGGATATTAAAGGGTACGGGGACTGAGGGGGAGAGTGGGATTAGGCTGGGTGGATATTAAAGGGTACGGGGAGTGAGGGGAGAGTGGGATTAGGCTGGGTGGGATATTAAAGGGTACGGGGACTGAGGGGGAGAGTGGGATTAGGCTGGGTGGGATATTAAAGGGTACGGGGACTGAGGGGGAGAGTGGGATTAGGCTGGGTGGGATATTAAAGGGTACAGGGAGTGAGGGGGAGAGTGAGATTAGGCTGGGTGTGATATTAAAGGGTACGGGGCGTGAGGGGGAGAGTGGGATTAGGCTGGGTGGGGTATTAAAGGGTACGGGGCGTGAGGGGGAGAGTGGGATTAGGCTGGGTGCCTTGTTGCGATAAACACCAGCACAGAGATGATGGTCCAAGTGGGTCTAGCTCCATGCTTTGATTGCACTGTGATGCGGTAAAACCATGTTACGCCCTTTGTCACTAAAGCTTTTTTTTAATCCAACTGCTTCCCTGGTAGGATCTGATGGCAGACCTGAAATCCGAGGTTGGTGGCCCTTTGCAGAAGATCATTCTGGGCTTGATGATGACTCCAGCTCAATTCGATGCCAAGCAGTGTCAGAAGGCCATCAAGGTACAATGCAGTCTGTATGTTCCCATCTGCCTAGAACAGAACCGAACACAGGAGGGCCTTCGGCCCGTCGAGTCTGCATCTACATTGGGATATTAAAGGGTGCGGGGAGTGAGGGGGAGAGTGGGATTAGACTGGGTGGGGTATTAAAGGGTGAGGGGAGAGTGGGATTAGGCTGGGTGGGGTATTAAAGGGTGTGGGGAGTGAGGGGAGAGTGGGATTAGGCTGAGTGGGATATTAAAGGGTGCAGGGAGTGAGGGGAGAGTGGGATTAGGCTGAGTGGGATATTAAAGGGTGCGGGGAGTGAGGGGGAGAGTGGGATTAGACGGAGTGGGATATTAAAGGGTACGGGGAGTGAGGGGGAGAGTGGGATTAGACTGGGTGGGATATTAAAGGGTACGGGGAGTGAGGGGGAGAGTGGGATTAGACTGGGTGGGATATTAAAGGGTACGGGGAGTGAGGGGGGAGAGTGGGATTAGACTGGGTGGGATATTAAAGGGTACGGGGAGTGAGGGGAAAGTGGGATTAGACTGGGTGGGATATTAAAGGGTATGGGGAGTGAGGGGGGAGTGGGATTAGACTGGGTGGGGTATTTAAAGGTGAGGAAGCCTGTTTTCAGACCTCTGTGACGAGGCTGTTAACTATGCCCATTGGGAAATGCATCAGGATGGGTTCTCCCTTTATTCCACAGGGAAAAGAAAGAACTTGCATTTCTATAGCACCTTTCACAACCTTAGGATATCCCAAAGTGTTTTAAGGTCAGTGAAGTTCTCTTGGAGTGTAGTCACTGTTGGAATCTAGGAAACGTGGCAGCCAATTTGCGCACAGCAAGCTCTCACACACAGAAGTCAGGTAATGACTGGATAATCTGTTCCAATGATGTTGGTTGAGGATAAATATTGACCCAGGATACCAGTGAAGAACTCCCCTGCTCCTCTTCCAAATAGTGCCATGGGATCTTTTACGTCCGCCTGAGAGGGAAGATGGGTCGGCAGTTTAAACGTCTCACCCGAAAGAGGGTATCTCCAATAGTGCGGCACTCCCTCGGCACTGCACTGGGAGTGTCAGTCTGGATTTTGTGCTCGAGGCTCGGGAGCGGGACTCCAGAGTATATTCAAGGCTGAGATCGATAGATTTTTGGGCACGAAGGGAATCGAGCGACAGGGAGATCGGGCGGGAAAGTGGAGCTGAGGTCGAAGATCAGCCATGATCTTATTGAATGGCAGAGCAGGCTCGAGGGGCCGAATGGCCGACTCCTGCTCCTAATTCTAATGTTCTTCTGTTCTTATCTTGCGCAGGGTGCTGGCACTGATGAAAGGGCACTGATCGAAATCTTGACCACAAGGACAAACCAGGAGATCAGAGATATCAGTGAAGCGTACAAGGATGGTGAGTAATATCCTCATCATAGGCAGTCCCTCGGAATCGAGGAAGACTTGCTTCCACTTTAAAAGTGAGTTCTCAGGTGACTGAACAGTCCAATACGAGAATTACAGTCCCTGTCACAGGTGGGACAGACAGTGGTTGAGGGAAGGGGAGGGTGGGACTGGTTTGCCGCACGCTCCTTCCGCTGCCTGCGCTTGGTTTCTGCATGCTCTCGGCGACGAGACTCGAGGTGCTCAGCGCCCTCTCGGATGCACTTCCTCCACTTAGGGCGGACTGGTCTTTGGCCAGGGACTCCCAGGTGTGAGTGGGGATGTTGCATTTGATCAGGGAGGCTTTGAGGGTGTACCTTGTAACGTTTCCTTTGCCCACCTGGGGCTCGCTTGCCGTGAAGGAGTTCCGAGTAGAGCGCTTGCTTTGGGAATCTCGCGTCGGGCATGCGGACAATGTGGCCCCGCCCAGCGGTGAGTAATACCACACGATGCGTGACCTTTTGTTTCCCGGGAGGTGGGGGCAGGTATTGGGTTGGATTTTCCCGTCCTTTGCGCCCGGGAGCGGCGGGAAAGGCAGCGGTGAGGTCTCTGGCGCCCCGCTGTGATCCTCCGGTCGGGTTTTGCGGTGGCGCGGAGCAGGACCACCGGGGAGGGGCTGTGCTGGGTGGTGACACCGTCCGACATGTGACCCGAACCCGAATTGTGCGCCTGGAATCACGCCTCGCAATGACCGCCTGGCAAAGCAGCCATACCGGCGACGGTGAACATAAGACCATAACATAAGAACATAAGAATTAGGAACAGGAGCAGGCCATCTAGCCCCTCGAGCCTGCTCCGCCATTCAACAAGATCATGGCTGATCTGGCCGTGGACTCAGCTCCACTTACCCGCCCGCTCCCCATAACCCTTAATTCCCTTATTGGTTAAAAATCTATCTCTCTGTGACTTGAAAACATTCAATGAGCTAGCCTCAACTGCTTCCTTGGGCAGAGAATTCCACAGATTCACAACCCTCTGGGAGAAGAAATTCCTTCTCAACTCGGTTTTAAATTGGCTCCCCCATATTTTGAGGCTGTGCCCCCTAGTTCTAGTCTCCCCGACCAGTGGAAACAACCTCTCTGCCTCTATCTTGTCTGTCCCTTTCATTATTTTAAATGTTTCTATAAGATCACCCCTCATCCTTCTAAACTCCAACGAGTAAAGATCCAGTCTACTCAATCTATCATCATAAGGTAACCCCCTCATCTCCGGAATCAGCCTAGTGAATCGTCTCTGTACCCCCTCCAAAGCGAGTATATCCTTCCTAAAGTAAGGTGACCAAAACTGCACGCAGTACTCCAGGTGCGGCCTTACCAATACCCTATACAGTTGCAGCAGGACCTCCCTGCTTTTGTACTCCATCCCTCTCGCAATGAAGGCCAACATTCCATTCGCCTTCCTGATTACTTGCTGCACCTGCAAACTAACTTTTTGGGATTCATGCATAAGGTGAGGACGGTAAATTGCTGTAACGGTAAAGCGCGAGCGTTTGTTCTCTCAATATCTTTTGTGATTTGTGTTGTGGTGGCGTGGGCAATGTTTTGGGAATGTTTTTGTGGAGTTTATTTGAAGGTTTCCCCCCACAGACCTCTCTTGGCGCACTCCTGTCCCGACACTTTCATTTGCGAGTTTCCCATTTCCCGCATCAAAAGTTGTACAACGCCTCCCTTTGTGCGGGGCCCAGATTACCTAAACTTAAATACCAAAGCGCAAACTATTCCCGGCCGGTAACTTTCCCGCCCTGCCTCATGCTACTGTTCCATGTCCGTTTTATATCATTTTCCTTTTGCCCCCTGCACATACCATCATGAAGCAGCTCAGAGTGAGCACTTCAGATTAAGAAGGGAAGTTTTACCCAAAGGACTACTAATGTTTGTGGAATTAATTCATAAAATCACAGAACGGTTACAGCAAAGAAGGAGGCCATTCGGCCCGTCGAGCCTGTGCCGGCTCTCTGCAAGAGCACTTCAGCCAGTCCCACTCCCCCCCGCCCTTTCCCAGTAGCCCTGCAATTTTTTTTCCTTCAGGTACTTATCCAACTCTCCTTTGAAAGCCACGATTGAGTCTGCCTCCAGCGCCCTCTCTGGCCGCGCATTCCAGATCCTAACCACTCGCTGCGTAAAAACGTTTTTCCTCAAGTCGCCTTTGGTTCTTCTGCCAATCGCCTTAAATCTGTGTCCTCTGGTTCCCGACCCTTCCACCAATGGGAACAGTTTCTCTCTCGATCGACTCTGTCCAGACCACTCATGATTTTGAACACTTCGATCAAATCTCCTCTCAACCTTCTCTGCTCCAAGGAGAACAACCCCAGCTTCTCCAGTCTATCCACGTCACTGAAGTCCCTCATCCCTGGAACCATTCTCGGGAATCTCCTCTGCTCCCTCTCTAAGGCCTTCACATCCTTCCTAAAGTACGGTGCCCAGAATTGGACACAATACTCCAGTTGAGGCCGAACCAGTGTTTTATAAAGGTTCATCATAACTTCCTTGCTTTTGTACTCTATGCCTCTATTTATGAAGCCCAGGATCCTGTAAGCTTTTTTAACCTGCCCTGCCACCTTCAACGATTTGTGCACACACACCCCCAGGTCTCTCTGTTCATGCAACCCACTTTAGGATTGTAGCCTTTAGTTTATATTGCCTCTCCTCATTCTTCCGACCAAAATGTATCACTTTGCACTTTTCTGCATTAAATTTCATCTGCCACATGTCCGCCCATTCCACCAGCCTGTCTGTGTCTTCCTGAAGACTATCTCTATCCTCCTCACTGTTCATTATACTTCCAGATTTTGTGTCATTTGCAAATTTTGAGATAGTGCCCTGTACACCCAAGCCCAAGTCATTAATATACATCAGGAAAAGCAGTGGTCCCAGTATTGACCCCTGGGGAACACCACTGTATACCTTCCTCCAGTCCGAGAAACAACCGTTCACCTCTACTCTCTGTTTCCTGTCACTGAACCAATCCCGTATCCATGCTGCCACTGCCCCTTTTATTCCATGGGCTTCAACTTTGCTGGCAAGCCTATTATGTGGCACTTTGTCGAACACCTTTTGGAAATCCATGTATACTACATCAACCGCATTGCCCTCATCAACCCTCTCTGTTACCTTTATCAAAACACTCGATCAACTTAGTTAAACACGATTTCTTTTTTTCACAAATCTGTGCTGGCTTTCCTTAATTAATCCACACTTGTCCAAGTGACTGTTAATTTTGTCCCTGATTATTGTTTCTAAAAGCTTCCCCACTACCGAGGTTAAACTGACCGGTCTGTAGTTGCTGTGTTTATCCTTGCACCCTTTTTTCAACAAGGCTGTAACATTTGCAATTCTCTAGTCCTCTGGCACCAGCCCCGTATCAAAGGAGGATTGAAAGATTCTGGCCAGTTACCTCCGCAATTTCCTCCTTTACTTCTCTCAGCATCCTAGGATGCACCTTAGGAAGTGGGCCGGGGAACGTGGGTTCCAAGCCGATAAAGAAGGAAAGACTTGCATTTCTATAGCGCCTTTTACGTCGTCCCAAAGCACTTTACAGCTAACAGAGTACTTTTGGAGTGTAGTCACTGTTGTAATGTAGGAAACACAGCAGTCAATTTGCACACAGCAAGCTCCCACAAACAGTAATGTGATAATGACCCGATCATCTGCTTTTTTAGTGATGTTTTACGTGTTGATTGAAGGATAAATATTGGCACCAGGACACCGTGGATAACTCGAAATAGTGCCATGGGATCTTTTACATCCATTTCAGAGAGCAGACGGGGCCTCAGTTTAACGTCTCGTCCTTGAGAGGGCACCTCCAACAGTGCGGCTCTCTCTCAGTACTGCCCCTCTGACAGTGCAGCGCTCCCTCAGTACTGCCCCTCTGACAGTGCAGCGCTCCCTCAGTACTGCCCCTCTGACAGTGTGGCACTCCCTCAGTACTGCCCCTCCGACAGTGCAGCATTCCCTCAGTACTGGCTCTCCGACAGTGCGGCGCTCCCTCAGTACTGCCCCTCCGACAGTGCGGCACTCCCTCAGTACTGCCCCTCTGACAGTGCGGCGCTCCCTCAGTACTGCCCCTCTGACAGTGCGATACTCCCTCAGTACTGCCCCTCCGACAGTGCGGCGCTCCCTCAGTACTGCTCCTCCGACAGTGCAGCGCCCCCCTCAGTACTGCCCCTCTGACAGTGCGGCGCTCCCTCAGTACTGCCCCTCTGACAGTGCGGCACTCCCTCAGTACTGCCCCTCTGACAGTGCGGCGCTCCCTCAGTACTGCCCCTCCGACAGTGCGGCACTCCCTCAGTACTGCCCCTCTGACAGTGCGGGGCTCCCTCAGTACTGCACTGGGAGTGTCAGTCAGGATTTTTGTGGTCCAGTCTCTGGAGCGGGACTTGAACCCACGACCTTCTGACTCAGAGGTGATAATACTCCCCACGCAGTGTGTTTCATATTATTGTCGCGTTACACTAACCCTATCTGCTATTCCTGTTTTTCCCCTGCAGCCTATCACAGTAGCTTGGAGGACGACCTGAGCTCTGACACGTCCGGTCACTTCAAGAGACTCCTGATCTCGCTGATCCAGGTAAGAGTGAAATAAAGGCTCACAGTCGAACTATTCTCCCTCTGAAATCCGACTCACTTTACTCTCTACCCCAGGCCCACGTCCTCACTTGTCCTTTCTCAGCCTAAACCTTCAATCCTGGCATTCTTTTCCACAGGAGCTGTAACTAAAGGGTTAAAATATAAAACTGCTGCTGCACTAAGCCCTAGTTAGATCAAAAGAACTTAAGAAATAGGAGCAGGAGTCGGCCATTCGGCCCCTTGAGCCTGCTCCGCCATTCAATGAGATCATGGCTGATCTGATCTTGGCCTCAACTCCACTTCCCTGCCCACTTTCCATACCTTGACTCCCTCCAGACCACACCTGGAGCACTGTGTACAGTTCTGGGCACCACACCTTAGCAAGGATATATTGGCCTTGGAAGGAACGCAGCACAGATTCACCAGACTGTTACCCGGGCTCCAAGGGTTAGATTGTGAGGGGAGATTACACAAGCTCGGCTTGTACTGTATTCCCTGGAATATGGAAGGTTAAAGGGCGATCAGATTATGGTTGTTAGGATTTTGAAAGGAACGGATAGAATAGTTAGAGAGAAACGTTCTCCGCTGGTGTAGGATAAGGAGACATAGCCTTAAAATCGGAGCCAGGCTGTTCAGGAGAGAAGGTAAGTGTAATGCATTTGCTTCGTGGGGTCTTTGCTTAAGAATTCGTAGCAACACATTGCTGTGAAGAACGAGTTGGTTTATTAACAAAGGTTTAACAATCACACTACACGTTACCCGAGCTGCGAGGGAACATCAGCGGCAGGTCGGGGCTATAAATAGAGCGGCGAGCAGCGGCCATGGGCAGCGTGGCGGTGTACCGCGGCAAGGTACAGCGCGAGCTGGTGCAGGAGGGAGACGGCAGCGAGGAGTGACGTCATCAAGGTCCGGGTCGGTGATTGGAGCGTGGGCAGGTACAGCAGGAGCGGCGAGGTCGGGGCGAAGGAGCAGGGAGCGACTGTGGAGGGAGGTGATCGGGGCCCAGGGGAGGCGCGAGTTCGGGGCCCAGGAGAGGCGAGGGCCCCAGGGGCAGCACGGGGCCCAGCCCACACTGTGCGATATGTGTGGGCACACTAGGTCCGTGCAGCAGAGCAGGTCTCCAGTCGTCCTGGTTGACCCTTGCCACTGGACCAAGACCTCGCTCTGTCAAGCCCCGTGTGGTGGCTGGTGTGCAACGGTCACCCCACGTTAAAAAAACCCACGCACAGGCATCTTCCACCCTTCAGGATGTAGTTCGGGATCCGGAATATTAGGTCCTTCATTGAAACACATGTGAACTCATCCTGTTTTGGCCTGGAAGCAAGTCATCCTCGTTTCGAGGGACTGCCTATGATGATGATGACACATTACCAGTTCATCCACTCGGCTCACACCTGCATACCTCATCGTGGATGACCCAGACCCAACTGGCTGGGGTTTTATTGAGTCTTGTCACTCACAATGCAACAGCTCGATAAACCTGTGAGGATTCTCAGCGGGGGGCATACATTACAGAAGGAAATACTGCTTCGTGCCGAGAGTGGTAGAAGTGTGGATCCCCTCTCCCACAGAAAGCTGCAGATGTTAGCTCAATTAATTTTACATCTGAGATCGATATGTTTTTTTGCTAGACAAAGGGTATTCAGGGATATCGAGCCAAGGGGGGGTTGGCGGATGGAGTTAGGTGGGAGATCAGACAATAATCTCATTGAATGGCGGAGTAGGCTCGAGGGGCTGAATGGCCACCTCCTGTTCCTAGGAGTTTGACGCCCACAGTCCTGGGTTCAAGAGGCCATTTGACATCACGATTATAATCGCATCCTCACCCAGCGTGTATTGTGCAGCAGGGTATTGTCGGAGAGAAATCGGGAGTGGGAACCCTATCTGATTTATATTGTTTTACATTTTCCCTGGACCAGAGACCAAGTGGAACTCCCTACTTTAGTGCTTTGGAAAGGGTATTGGGAGGTGCTTCATAAAAAAGGAGGAATATTTAAGGACATATGGAGTGAGCAGGAGAGTGGGATTAGACTAGGCGGATGAGGTGCGTGGGGGAGGGAGGGGGTAACACTGGCACGGATTGGATGGGCCGAATGGCCTCTTTCTGTGCTGGAGCATGCTGTGATTTTAAGGCCCCCCCCCCACCCCGACCCTTGAACCTCCTCACCGAAACCTCCGGCAATTGCGGTACCAGGTTCCTGCCACTGTGTGTCGCTGGCTCACTTTCCAATACATGCAAGATTCTGAGGGGGATTGACAGGGTAGATACAGGGAGGTTGTTCCCCCCCGGGCTGGGGAGTCTAGAGCCAGGGGGGTCACAGTCTCAGGATAAGGGGGACGGCCATTTAGGTCTGAGATGAGGAGAACTTTCTTCACTCAGAGGGTGATGGATCTTTGGAATTCTCTGCCCCTGAGAGCTGTGGAAGCTCAGTCTGAGTAGATTCAAGGCGAGATCGATAGATTTTTGGACTCTCGGGGAATCCAGGGTTATGGGGATCGGGCGGGAAAGTGGAGTTGAGTTCGAAGATCAGCCAGGCTCGAGGGAGCGTGTGGCCGACTCCTGCTCCTAATTCTTGTGTTCTGATGTTCGCACTCCTCTCCCAAGGGTGCTGATTCATAGAAAGGAATATAGGAACAGGAGAAGGCCATTCGGCCCCTCGAGCCTGTTCCGCCATTCAATCAGATCATGGCTGACCTGTATCTTAACTCCATCTGCCCGCCTTGGCTCTGTAACCCTTAATACCCTTACCCAACAAAAATCTATCGATCTCGGTTTTGACATTTTACACTTTGACCCCGAGCCGCAACAGATTTTTGGGGGAGAATGTTCCAGAAGAGATGCAGAAATACCTTTTTCTCTCTAACCCATCAGCTCCCATTTATATCTTAAAATTACCAACATCAAGATCACCTGCTTCCACCTGCGGTAACATCGCCCGTCTCCGCCTCTGCCTCAGCTCATCCACTGCTGAAGCCCTCATCCCTGCCTTTGTTTCCTCCAGACTCGACTATTCCAAAACTCTCCTGGCCATCGTCACCATCTTCCACCCTCCATAAACTTGAGCTCATCCAAAACTCGGCTGCCTCGTGTCCTAACTCGCACCGAGTCCCGCTCACCCATCACCCCCTGTGCTCGCTGCCCCGTGTCCTAACTCGCACCGAGTCCCGCTCACCCATCACTCCCTGTGCTCACTGCCCCGTGTCCTAACTCACACCAAGTCCCGCTCACCCATCACCCCCAGTGCTCGCTGCCCCGTGTCCTAACTCACACCGAGTCCCGCTCACCCATCACCCCCTGTGCTCGCTGCCCCGTGTCCTAACTCGCACCGAGTCCCGCTCACCCCTCACTCCTGTGCTCGCTGCCCTGTGTCCTAATTCACACCGAGTCCCGCTCACCCATCGCCCCCCGTGCTCACTGCCCCGTGTCCTAACTCGCACCGAGTCCCGCTCACCCATCACCCCCTGTGCTCACTACCCCGTGTCCTAACTCGCACTGAGCCCCTTTCACCCCTCACTCCTGTGCTCACTGCCCCGTGTCCTAAATCGCACTGAGCCCCTTTCACCCCTCACTCCTGTGCTCGCTGCCTCGTGTCCTAACTCGCACCGAGTCCCGCTCACCCATCACCCCCTGTGCTCACTACCCCGTGTCCTAACTCGCACCGAGTCCCGTTCACCCATCACCCCCTGTGCTCGCTGCCCCGTGTCCTAACTCGCACTGAGCCCCTTTCACCCCTCACTCCTGTGCTCGCTGCCTCGTGTCCTAACTCGCACCGAGTCCCGCTCACCCATCACCCCCTGTGCTCACTACCCCGTGTCCTAACTCGCACCGAGTCCCGTTCACCCATCACCCCCTGTGCTCGCTGCCCCGTGTCCTAACTCGCACCGAGTCCCGCTCACCCATCACCCCCTGTGCTCACTACCCCGTGTCCTAACTCGCACCGAGTCCCGTTCACCCATCACCCCCTGTGCTCGCTGCCCCGTGTCCTAACTCACACCGAGTCCCGCTCACCCATCATCCCTTGTGCTCACCGACCTACATTGGCTCCCGGTTAAGCAACGCCTCGATTTCAAAATTCTCATCCTTGTTTTGAAATCCCTCCATGGCCCTCGCCCCCTCCCTATCTCTGTAATCTCCTCCAGCCCCACAACCTCCCCGAGATGTCTGCATTCCTTTAATTCCACCCTCCTGCGCATCCCCGATTATAATCGCTCCACCATCGGTGGCGGGGGCCTTTAGCTGCCTGGGCCCCAAGCTCTGGAACTCCCTTCCTAAACCTCTCCGCCTCTCTACCTCTCTTTCCTCCGCTGAGACGCTCCTTAAAACCTACCTCTTTGACCAAGCACCTGCCCTAATATCCCCTTCTGTGGCTCGGTGTCAAATTTTGCTGTTGATAACCGCTCCTGTGGAGCACCTCGGGATGTTTCGCTACGTTAAGGGCGCTATGTAAATGTGAGTTGTTGTTGTTGTTGAACGTGCGCTACAGTTGCTGTGCCCTTACGATGCTGTTTCTGTTCTTTAACAAAAGGGGAACCGAGAGGAAGGGGAGGCAGACCTGAACCGTGCCATGGAGGATGCCAAGGTACCGAAACCGTGGGGCCGGAGGCGTTTACGGGCGGCGTGATTGAACAAAAGGCCGCTGGGGGGGGCTGGGGGGCGGGGCCGGTGAAATTCCTTCCTCGTTTGAGAAGAAACTACAAGGGGTGGAAATCCGTTCCGGCCGCGTTTGAGGCGGTAACGCCGGCCGAGCGCTGGTTTTACCGCCCGGCGGTCGGTTCCGCCTCGAACTGAGCGACATTCGGTTTTGCCGGCCGAAGCTGAGAGAGCAGCGGTAAACATGGCGTTGCACACTCACCCTCGAGGGCCCATGGAGCGGGAGCTCGGGGGGGGGGGGGGGGGGGGCGGTGACCGAGTTTCCCCACGGTCGGCTGCCGGCGTGCGAGAGGGAGCAAAACTGGGGCGGGGAAAAAAGTTTCCGAAAACTCTGACCCACACCCACGTTTTCCCACCGGTGCCGTTAACACACCAGTGCTGAAACATTAACCATACCCGTTTACCTTGCTCCCTGGACGTTCCCGCCCCGGGACATCCCCCCCCGCCCCCGATGTCCCACCATCTTTCCCGGGCTGTACGCACGCCGGCCGCTAAGGCCCGCCGCACTCACCGAATTTTCCAGCCGCGCCGGCAAGGGGGCGCTGCACGCTCGATGATGTCACTGCGTGGGTGACGGGAGAGTATCTCGGCGCCACCCGACTACATTTACTGACAGCCCAGGCGGGGGGGGGGGGGGGGGTGGTGTGGTGGGGTAGGGGGGTGGGGGGAGGGGCGGAGCACGGTGGGGAGGTGGGTGGGGGTGTGAGATGGGGTGAGGAGTAGGAGTATGGTGGGGGAGTAGGGGTGGGGGGAGTTGGGGATGGGGGAGGTGTGGGGGAGGTGAGGTGGGGGGGGGCACGGTGGGGGTGTGAGATGGGGGGGGGGAGGCGGTGGGGGGGGTAGGAGTATGGTGGGGGAGGTTAGGGAGTAGGGGTGGGGGGAGTTGGGGATGGGGGAGGTGAGGTGGGGGGGGGCACGGTGGGGGTGTGAGATGGGGGGGGGGAGGCGGTGGGAGGGTAGGAGTATGGTGGGGGAGGTTAGGGAGTTGGGGGTGGGGGGAGTTGGGGGTGGGGGAGGTGGGGTGGGGGGGCAGTAGGGGCGAGTTGCCAACTGTCCAGGGTTGTCCCGGACCCTCAAGGTACGAAAGATTCATCCCCTGGACACGACTGTGAGCAATAAGCACCGGAGAGAAATCCGAGGCCACTTAAAAAATATGGTGTGTGGTTTTTTTAATTCATTATCTTTAAACACATTTGTTCGTTAGTCACAAAAGTATTGGAGCATGAACTAAGCACTTCATTGTCTGTAAAACGCTTTGGGACGTCCTGAGGTTGTGACAGGCGCTATAGAAATGCAAGTCTCTCTCTTTACAGTGATTCCTGTGACCTCTAACTTGTCTTATGATCTCTGTCCTTTCCTCTCCCTCGACTGACCACATTGTCCAAACGTTGGGGTACAGAAAAACCCCTCCAACATAACTCATTGGAGTTTAGGAGAATGAGAGGTGATCTTATTGAAACATATAAGATTCTGAGAGGACTCGACAGGGTAGATGCAGAGAGGATGTTTCCCCTCGTGGAGGAATCTAGAACTAGGGGGCATTGTTTTAGAATAAGGGGTCGCCCATTTAAGATGGAGATGAAGAGGAATTTCTTCTCCTGAGGGTGGTGAATCTGTTGAATTCTCTGGCCCAGAGAGCTGTGGAGGCTGGGTCATTGAGTATATTTAAGGTGGAGATAGACAGATTTTTGAGCGATAAGGGAGACGAGGGTTATGGGGAGCGGGCAGGGAAGTGGAGCTGAGTCCATGATCAGATCAGCCATGATCTTATTGAATGGCAGAGCAGGCTCGAGGGGCCAAATGGCCGACTCCTGCTCCTATTTCTTATGTTCTTATGTTCAAACCTCAGGGCCAAAAAGGAAACACAGATTAGGAATTGGCTCCCAGGTGTCAGCTGTGGCTCAGTGGGTAGTACCCTCACCTCTGAGTTAGAAAGTTGTGGGTTCAAGTCCCACTCCAACAACTTGAGCACATAAATCCAGGCTGACACTCCCAGTGCAGTGCTGAGGGAGTGCTGCATTGTCGGAGGGGCAGTTCTGAGGGAGCGCCGCACTGTCGGAGGGGCAGTACTGAGGGAGCGCTGCACTGTCGGAGGGGCAGTACTGAGGGAGCGCCGCACTGTCGGAGGGGCAGTACTGAGGGAGCGCCGCACTGTCGGAGGGGCAGTGCTGAGGGAGTGCCGCACTGTCGGAGGGGCAGTGTTGAGGGAGTGCCGCACTGTCGGAGGGGCAGTACTTGAGGGAGTGCCGCACTATCGGAGGGGCAGTACTGAGGGAGTGCCGCACTGTCGGAGGGGCAGTGTTGAGGGAGTGCCGCACTGTCGGAGGGGCAGTACTTGAGGGAGTGCCGCACTGTTGGAGGGGCAGTGCTGAGGGAGTGTCGGAGGAGCAGTACTGAGGGAGTGCCACACTGTCGGAGGGGCAGTGCTGAGGGAGTGCCGCACTGTCGGAGGGGCAGTACTGAGGGATGCCGCACTGTTGGAGGGGCAGTGCTGAGGGAGTGTCGGAGGGGCAGTACTGAGGGAGTGCCGCACTGTCGGAGGGGCAGTGCTGAGGGAGTGCCGCACTGTCGGAGGTGCCGTCTTTCGGATGAGACGTCAAACCGAGGCCCCGGCCGCCCGCTCGGACGTAAAAGATCCCACGGCATTATTTCAATGAAGAGCAGGGGAGTTCTCCCGGGTGTCCTGGGGCCAATATTGATCCCTCAACCAACATTGCTAAAACATAATTGCCGCTTGTGGGAGCTTGCTGTGTGCTAATTGGCTGCCGCATTTCCATACACAACAGTGACTTTGTCGGCTGTAAAGCCCCGTGTGACCCCCTGAGGTCATGAAGTACGAATGCGAGTTCTTTCATTGTATGTTATACCGGCCCTTTGTGCTCAGAATCTGAGTCTCGAGCGCTGTTGGGTTCGACCCGCGACCCTGAACCCACAGTCGGGACCAAGTGAGTCTGTGTCTCCGCTTTACAAACATAGAAACCCACAGCGCAGAAGGAGGCCATTCCGGCCCACCGTGTCCGCGCCGGCTGACAAAGAGCCGCACGGCCCTCGGTCAGCAGCCCGAGGGTTACACATAAACCCATGGACAGTGAACAATGGCGGGCAGATAAAGAACACCTTTGGGATACATCAGCTGTTCCCCCTCTCCTCTGGCCATCCGGTGCAACGATGCAAAGGAAGGCATTGCGGACGCTGAGGGATCGAAGTAGGGACAGGGTTACGCGGATGGACCCTAGTCCTCCCGTCCCGCGAAGTGGCTCTCCTGTTTCGAGGAGCGACCGGTCTCGTGCTGACCATTGTCCCCACCGCCATCTTAGAGCGATACCGCACAGAAGGAGGCCATTCGGCCCATCGGGCCTGTGCCGGCTCTTTGAAAGAGCGATCCGATTGGTCCCACTCCCTCACCGCCCCCGGCCCTTTACCCACATCCCTGCAAATTTCTTACTTCTCGAGCATTTATCCAATCCCCTTTTGGAAGTTGCTATTGAATCTGCTCCCACCGCCCTTTCAGGCAGCGCGTTCCCGATCACCACAACTCGCTGCGTTTTAAAAAAATTAAAAAAAATTCTCTTCATCTCCCCCTCTGGTTCTTTCGGCCATTGATCTTAAATCTGTGCTCCTCTGGCTGACGTCCCTCCCACCAGTTTCTCCTCATTCGCTCTACCAAAACCTGACTGAAGTCAGGAGCGGGACGTGTCCCTGACTTTACGAGCAAAGCCACACGTGGAAAAGCAGAGCCCCGTCACAGTGCAGGGCTGGAAGACAATCGTTATCCATTCTCATCAGATGGGCTGGTTCGGGAGTCTCGGACTAGAGGGGGGGCACAGTCCAACAGTTAGAGCCAGACCTTTCAAGAGTGAAGTTAGGAAACACTTCTACACACACAGGGTGGGAGAAGTTTGGAACGCACTTAGAACATAAGAACATCAGAAATAGGAGCAGGAGTCGGCCATTTGGCCCCTCGAGCCTGCTCCGCCATTCAATGAGATCGTGGCTGATCTGATCCTGGCCTCAACTCTGCTTCCCCCCCCCCCCCCCTCCACTCCCCATACCGCAAACGGCAATTGATCAATTGTTAATTTTAAATCGGAGATTGATAGCTTTCTGTTAACCAATGGTATTAAGGGATTATGGGGCCAAAGGCGGATATATGGATTTAGGTCAGAGTTCAGCCCTGACCTCACTGAATGGCGGGACAGGCTCGAGGGGCAGAATGGACTACTCATGTTCCTGGATGGACTGCGGTCTCCTGATATCCGAATATCCCTATGTGCCGATTATCAGGCAGATGAATTCTTGCTAACGTGACAGAGAAATCTCTTTTTTTTTTTTCCTTTTACTATGCAAACAATGTCAGCTCATAACCGACTACCTGGTAAGTCTCTGCAAATCATCACGGATGTATCACTCAATGTTGGCCCATTACCCCATTGACTGTCCAGCTTTTGGTATTTGAGTAAAGGAAGCAGCTTAGCTATTTGGCAGAATTTAAAATATTTCTTTCTATTCCAGCTTCCTTCCATTTTCTCTCCTGAACTGATGGGAACCAGTTCCATGAACTGAACTCTGTCACCTCACCCAAGCAACCTTGCTCAAGGAGGGTCATTTTCACTTTATGCATCTTTCCTGATATTTAATTAAATTCTAATCAGTGGCTGGAAGGGTGGACTGAGGAAGGGAAGGTTTCAGATGCTGACTTTCAAAAAAAAAAATGAACTCGATCAGGAGACCAGTTACGAATTCAACAGTCGTCAGCTGTGGCTCAATGGGCCGCACTCTCGCCTCTGAGGTAGCAGGTTGTGGGTTCAAGTCCCACTCCAGGGACTTGAGCACATAAATCCAGGCTGACACTCCCAGTGCAGTGCTGAGGGAGTGCCGCACTGTCGGAGGGGCAGCACTGAGGGAGCGCCGTACTGTCGGAGGGGCAGTACTGAGGGAGCGCCGCACTGTCGGAGGGGCAGTACTGAGGGAGCGCCGTACTGTTGGAGGGGCAGTACTGAGGGAGCGCCGTACTGTCGGAGGGGCAGTACTGAGGGAGCGCCGCACTGTCGGAGGGGCAGTACTGAGGGAGCGCCGCACTGTCAGGGGACAGTACTGAGGGAACGCCGCACTGTCGGATGCAATATTAAACCGAGGTCCTGTCTGCTCTCAGGTGGACGTAAAAGATCCCAGGGTCACTATTTTGAAGAAGAGCAGGGGAGTTCTCCCCGGTGTCCTGGGGCCAATATTTATCCCTCAATCAACACAACAAAAACAGATTATCGGGTCATTATCACATTGCCGTGTGTGGGAGCTTGCTGTGCGCAAATTGGCTGCAGCGTTTCCCAGTGACTGCATTCTAAACGTACTTCATTGGCTGTAAAACTCTTTGGGACACGCTGAGGTCATGAAAGGCGCTATATAAATCCCAGTTTTTCTCGCTTTCTCCTTTCCTTTCCTTACGTTCTTTTCTTGCTCTTTCTTTCCTCCTTTCTCTTTCCTTCTTTCTTTCGATTTTTCTTTCTTTCTCTTTCCGTTTCTCTCTTTCTCTTTCCTTCTTCAGTGAGGCTGGAGGGAGGACCAAGAGTTTGTTAGATGGGGTATTTGGAGCGTAGCAAGAGCGAGCGAGGAAAGATTGACTGAAGCACAGGCAATAATTGACCCCTTACCCTCCCTCCCCCCCACTCTCCTGTCTGCCGGACCCCCTGTGAGGCCGGCTGTCGGCCCGAGACCATTGATCAGTTGGTGAATGTGAAAGAATCTGGCCCTGCCCACTGAAATCCAACGACGAGTCTGATTCTGTTGGGTCTCTGGCGATGACGACAGACCATTGCCAGCGGGATTGACCTGCGCCTGCTCCTCTCTCGGGGGGGAAAATCCACCTTTAAAGCCCCGGTCAGCTCCCCCTTCGACTACCTGCACGCCCACTGCTGCTACCCCTGCTCTGATGTCATCTCCCCCGCCCCCCCACAATGTAAACACGGCCAATTCCCAGCCCTGGGAATCGCACAATGGTGTACAAACCGCCCGGCTTGTAACCACAACCTCACATCCCTCTCCCCGACAGTGCGACTGTTTGGGGGCTGAATCATAGAATGGCAGAATCCCGCACAGTGGCCATTCAGCCCATCGTGTCAGTGCCGGCTCATTGAAAGCGTCCCATTAGTCCCAGCGCCCCCCCCCCCTTCCCACCACCTGCTCTTTCCCCATAGCCCTGCAAATGTTTTCTTGTCAAGGATGTATCCAGTTCACTTTTGAAAGTTCCTATGGGTAGAACACCCGAAATCCCAAGTTCTAACAAACCGTAATTGTCCGAAAACCGGACATTGGCAGATCGCAGGAGTCGCCGGCCAGAATCCCCAAATCCCGCACATACAGGATACATATAGACCTGCTCCTGAGCCTGTCGGAATGCCCCATGACCCTGACCCCCGTGTGACTCGAGCCGACCTCCGTGTGACCCGACCCGACCCGAGCTGATCCAACCTGACCCCCATGTGACCGGAGCCGACCTGACCTCCGTGTGACTCGAGCCGACCTCCGTGTGACCCGAGCTGACCCAACCTGACCCCTGTGTGACCCGACCTGACCTGACCTCCATGTGACCCAGCCCGACCCGACCTGACCTCCATGTGACCTGACCCGATCCCCGTCTGACCCAACCTGACCCCCGTGTGACTCGAGCCGACCCCCGTGTGACCCAAGCCGACCCGACCTGACCCCCCTCTGTGTGACCCGACCCGACCCCCATGTGACCCGAGCCGACCCGACCCCCATGTGACCTGAGCCGAGCCGGCCTGACCCCCGTGTGACCAGACCTGATCCCCATGTGACCCGACCTGACCCCTCTGTGACCTGAGCTGACCTGACCGACCTGTGACCCAAGCCGACCCGACCCACGTACTCCCCTTGGATTTCTTCTCTGAAATCCGGAAAAACCGGGAATGGCCTTGGCCCCGAGGCTTCCGGTTTCGGGATGATCTACTGGTATTGAATCTGCTCCCAGGCAGAACATTCCAGAATCAACAACTCGCTGTGTGAAACGATTCTCCTCATCTCTCCCTCTGGTTCTTTTGCCAATGATCCTAAATCCATGTCCTCTGATTACCAACCCTCCCGCCCTGGAAACTCTTTCCTTTTATTTACTCTGTCACAACTTTTCATGATTTTGAACACCTCGATCAAATCCCCCCTTAACCTTCTCTGCTCCAAGGAGAACAATTGCGGCTTCTCCAGTCTATCCACGTAACTGAAGTCCCTTGTCCCCTGGAACCGTTCTGCTCAATCTCCTCCGCACCCTCTCTAAGGCCTTCACATCCTTCCTAAAGTGCAGGGCCCAGAATTGGACACACTACTCCAGCTGGGGCATATTTTTGCCATTTTATTATTATTTTTTTTTTAACCAAGGCGAACCTTTACCAAAATGAGAATTGGACGATAAACGAAAGGCTCAGAATTTCCTGGGAGCACTGCGCAAACCAGCCGTTCCCGCCACGCTCCCGGCGAAGGCACCATGACAGGCCCCAGGAAATTCCAATTTAACACTCTGCCTGCCTTGGTCACAGATCTAAATAAGGAGGAGGTTTTAGCGCTTTGAAAGTAAACAGTCTCTTGTCTCGAAAATGTGACCTGATAGAGGTCTTTAAGATTATGGAAGGGTTTGATAGGGTGGATGTAGAGAAGATGTTTCCACTTGTGGGGGAGACCAGAACTGGGGGCCATCAGTATAAGACAGTCACTGATAAACCCAATGGGGAATTCAGGAGAAACTTCTTTACCCAGAGAGCGGTGAGAATGTGGAACTCGCTGCCACAGGGAGGGGTTGAGGTGAATAGTATCGATGCATTTAAGGGGAAGCTGGATAAACACATGAGGTTGTAATATATTCTTACGACATCACTGACAAACACACACTCTATAAGATGGCGACAACTGTCATCATGTGACCTTGTCACGTGACCTTTTATTGTTGGACATCAGTAGTTGCAGTACCACAGTAGTCCACGTGTAGGAGCAGTATCATCATCAAGGCAGTCACTTGGAATCGAGGAAGACTTGCTTCCACTCTTAAAATGAGTCCTTAGGTGACTGAACAGTCCAATACGAGAGAACCACAGTCCCTGTCACAGGTGGGACAGATAGTGGTTGAAGGAAGGGGTGGGTGGGACTGGTTTGCCGCACGCTCCTTCCGCTGCCTGCGCTTGGTTTCTGCATGCTCTCGCCGATGAGACTCGAGGTGCTCAGCGCCCTCCCAGGTGCACTTCCTCCACTTAGGGCGGACTGGTCTTTGGCCAGGGACTCCCAGGGGCCGGTGGGGATGTTGCACTTTATCAGGGAGGCTTTGAGGGTGGTCCCTTGTAACGTTTCCTCTGCGCACCTGGGGGCTCGCTTGCCGTGAAGGAGTTCCGAGTAGAGCGCTTACTTTGGGAGTCTCGCGGCAGTACTGTGCTAACTGAAGCTCTATGACAGAGGGAGAAAGGAATGGAAGGATATGTCGGTGGTGGGGGGGATGAAGAGGGGTGGGAGGAGGCTGGTGGGGAGCAGAAACACCGGCACGGACCGGTTGGGCCGAAGGGCCTGTTTATGTGCCCTGGACACTGTGTGATTGCATTCCAATGCCTCCTGATTTCTAGGAATTGTGCAGCTCGAGCGATGAGGATTCGGGCTCCATGGAGTCAAAGTTCATCAGCATTCTGTGCATGAGGAGCTACCCCCATCTCCGGAGAGGTGAGATGTGACAACGTTTGCTGCTGCCACTTAACTGTCTGCTGGCCTTCTATTCTCCCATCAGCTCCCCATACCTCTGGGGTGTGTCAGCCTTGACTTGGCTCAGTGGGTAGCTCTGAGTCAGAAGGTTGTGGGTTCAAGTCCCACTCCAGGGGCCTGACCACATAAATCCAGGCTGACACTTCCTGTGCAGTACTGAGGGAGCGCTGCACTGTCGGAGGGGCAGTACTGAGGGAGCGGCGCACTGTCAGAGGGGCAGTACTGAGGGAGCGGCGCACTGTCGGGGGGGCAGTACTGAGGGAGTGCCCCACTGTCGGAGGGTCAGTACTGAGGGAGTGCTGCACTGTCGGAGGGGCAGTACTGAGGGAGTGCTGCACTGTCGGAGGGGCAGTACTGAGGGAGTGTCGGAGGGGCAGTACTGAGGGAGCGCCGCACTGTCGGAGGGGCAGTACTGAGGGAGTGCTGCACTGTCGGAGGGGCAGTACTGAGGGAGCGCCGCACTGTCGCAGGGGCAGTACTGAGGGAGCGCTGCACTGTTGGAGGGGCAGTACTGAGGGAGTGCTGCACTGTCGCAGGGGCCGTACTGAGGGAGCGCTGCACTGTCGGAGGAGCAGTACTGAGGGAGTGCTGCACTGTCGGAGGGGCAGTACTGAGGGAGCGCTGCACTGTCGGAGGGGCAGTACTGAGGGAGCGCCGCACTGTCGGAGTAGCAGTACTGAGGGAGTGCTGCACTGTCGGAGGGGCAGTACCGAGGGAGCGCTGCACTGTCGGAGGGGCAGTACTGAGGGAGCGCTGCACTGTCGGAGGGGCAGTACTGAGGGAGCGCTGCACTGTCGGAGGTGCCGTCTTTCAGATGAGACTTTAAACCGAGGCCCCAGACGTTAAAGATCCCGTGGCCACTATTTTGAAGAAGAGCAGGGGAGTTCTCCCCAGTGTCCTGGTCACAGCTTACCATGCTCTCCCTGAGCCTAATCTGCTCTCTTCTCCCAGAGAACTCTCCCTCGTTGGTCACCTCCCCTAACTCTTCATGCCTTACTGGTTTTCATCCCTCCATGGCCCCATCCCCTTCCTCCTCCAGCCCCACACCCCCCCGAGATAACTGCACTCCTCCAATTCTGGCCTCTTGAGCATCCCTGATTATAATTGCCCCATCATCGGTGGCCGTGCCTTCAGCTGCCTGGGCCCTAAGCTCTGGAACTCCCTCCCTAAAGCTCTCCGCCTCTCTCTCCTCCCTTAAAATGCTTCTTAAAACCCATATCTTTGACCAAGCTTTTGGTCTCCTGTCCTAATATCTCCTTATGTGGTTCGGTGTCAAATGTTGTTCGATAATTGCTCCCGTGTAGCGCCTTGGAACGTTTTACTACGGTTAAGGCGCTACATAAATGCACGTTGCTGTTGTTGAAGCCCGTCGTGATTTTTTTTCATGCTAAAGGCGGCGTATAAATGCACGTTTGTGTTGTGCGATCACCGTGCTGGGTGTTGGGTGATGATTTAGCCGCTGGGTCTTCTTGCAGTTTTCCAGGATTACATTAAACTGACCAACAGAGATATCGAGCAGACCATCAAGAACGATATTTCTGGGGACCTGATGAACGCATTAATCGCGATCGGTGAGTACACACATCTCATTCCGAACTAACTCACGTGTGCTGGCCGGAGGGGATACACGAATCGCACTGGCAGAAATTTTACACAGATAATTGGTATTGTGTAACTATCCACTCCTGCATTCTGGGGGGGGGGGGGGTTATTGTCAGGAGAAGTTGCAGCAGTTGGTAGGGATTTTTTTTAAATAGATTATGTAAACAGTTTGCTGAGTAAATAGAATGTTTGCTGCAAGTCCCGCCCTGCCTCCAACTCATTGGCTGACACAATTGGGTCAGTTGGATATTCTGTATCTCCTGCCCTCTAGTGTTTATAGGCTATTTAACCACAGAAGGCAGCGTAGAATGACAGAAACATTGAGATTTGCTCACCGATTACAATTGCCAAGATCAGGGCTCCCTAATCCCATGACCCTGCTCTCTCCCCATTCCCATTATTATGTATATCAACATCACCAATGTTTAAGACTTGCCACCAGGGGGCACACCTGTGGGAGACCCAAGGGTCACCTGCACACCCTGGGCAAACAGGTATAAAAGGCAGTCTACCATGCTGCTTCCTCACTCTGGCGTTACAATAAAGAGACCAAGGTCACAACAGTTTGAGCTTACAGTATACAGTCTTGTGGAGTTATTCTGAACATAACACCCATGAGTGTATTACTGCCTCAAAAGTTTCCCTAATTTCTCCTTAAATGCTGTGAACAACTTGGCCTCAATAGCCCCTTGTGGTCAAGTATTCTGTATCCCCAAACCCTTTAATAGACGACATTCCTTCTCCCGTTATGCGGTCCCTCACTGATCCTGACTATAGCCCTCCCCTCTTGCTGCTGCCGAGCTGATCTGTTTGAATTATATTTTCCCCCTACGTTACCCTCTCGTGTAATGAAACGTGCCGTTTGCTATTCAGTTACAAAAGCCCTGTGCGAAGAATGAGCGATGAGAGGGGCGGGGGTCCATCTTCCCGTCTGGCTGGGCTGAGCAGTGCAGCGGAAGGCTATGTGCAGCTGCCCGACATCACGTTGCACTTGGGGAAACTCCGGCATCTGTCGAGAGCCAGCCAGCACTCCGTCAGGAAGCCACCAAACCATCTCTGCACAGGTTCCCTCGCCGTTCTGGTGTCAGTTATTCCTTTATTCTCCGTTGCTGCCCCCTGAGGGAGGGCTCCATGTCCATGGGCGCTGACAGCCACCCACCGATACCTTCCCCCAAACTCCATTCATCATTCGCAGGCTCTGGCGATGAGTGTTGATAGGCTGTTCCAGCATGGGGGCGGGGTAATCCTGCTATCGGCCAAGTTCCACGCACATACGCGCGCAAACATATGCACGCACGCACGCACACATGCACAAGCAAGCACACAAACACACACGCATGAACAAATGCATGCATGCACAAATACACGCACGCACGCTAATGTTCCCTGTAAGCTCCAATTCAATGCAAAAAATGCGCATGTGCATCATTTTGAATGGCCCAAGCGGCCCCAAAAATATTACAGGGAATATTGGTGAACGCAAATAACATACACATAAGCACACGCACAAATGCATGCACACACGCACACACGTATGATGCAAATGGGCATGAACATACACACACGCCGTAGTTCCGGGCTTATGCCTGCTGAATTTCAGGGCCCGTGTGTGTTGACATGTTTTTTTAAGCCATTGGGAAGACTCAAAATCCAGAGAAGGGGAGGCTTGCTCACTTTTTGACCCCTGGTGTGTGGTGTCAGCGTTGGCTCAGCGGGCAGCACTGTCCAGTCCGAAGGTTCACAGTTCACGCCCCACTCCAGCACTTGAGTACATAATCTGACACTCCAGTACGGTACTGGAGCGTGTTGGATGATGTTAAACCGATGCCTTGCCCGTCTCCAGTGGCACTAATGAAGGAAGAGCAGGTTGTCTACCTGGCGTCCTGGCCAAACTTCCCCTCTCAACCAACACCATAAAGCTGATTCACCGGCTGTTTTAACCCATTTGCTGCCTGTGGGATCTTGCTATGCGCACATTGGTCCAACCTCTCGGTGATGTTTTGTGGTGCAGGGTGGCTGCACACCTTTTTAGTGAAGTACTTGAGCTGCAATGAGGCCCCATGTAAATTAAAGCTTGACCCAAGAGAGTTCTCTGACCCACCATCGGTGGCCGTGCCTTCAGCTGCCTGGGCCCCAAGCTCTGGAATTCTCTCCCTAAACCTCTCCGTCTCTCTACCCCTCTCTCCTTTAAAATGCTCCTTAAAACCTACCTCTTTGACCAAGCTTTTGGTCACCTGCCCGAATCTCTCCTTGTGTGACTCAATGGAACAATTACCTGTCATAGAATCGTAGAACAGTGCAGCACAGAAGTAGGCCATTCGGCCCATCGTTTCTGCACCGGCTCTATTCAAAGAGCAATCCAGTCAGTCCCAATTCCCCCGCTCTTTCTCCATATCTCTTTTCTCCGACAAATGTTTATCCAATTCCCCTTTTGAAGGCTACTATTGAATCTGTTTCCACCGCCCTTTCATACTTCACACTGAATGGGATTCATTCACATTTTGTTTGATAACGCTCCTGTGAAGCACCGTGAGAAATGTTACTACCTTAAAGGTGCTATATAAATGCAAGTTGTTGTTGTTGCTGTACGCCGTGGTATGACCCGTCTGTCTCGTCTCTCTCCTAGTTCGTTCCATCAAGAACAAGCCATCGTTCTTTGCCGAACGGCTCTACAAGTCAATGAAGGTAAATAACCATCGTTAATTAATCTCGTTTGTAGGCACAATACTCTCAATCTGATGCGTTTAATCCACACCTGCTGATTTCTTGATTTTAAACCTTCCATCGCACTTGGAGAAGAATTATACACGCGATTGTCTCCATTGCTGCTTTATAAAATTCAATTTGCCGGATGTGGGCGTCGCTGGCAAGGCCGGCATTTATTGCCCATCCCTAACTGCCCCTTGAGAAGGTGGTGGTGAGCCGCCTTCTTGAACCGCTGCAGTCCATGTGGTGAAGGTGCTCCCACAGTGATGTTAGGGAGGGAGTTCCAGGATTGTGACCCAGCGACGATGAAGGAACGGCCGATATATTTCCCAGTCGGGATGGTGTGTGACTCGGAGGGGAACGTGGAGGTGGTGGTGTTCCCATGCGCCTGCTGCCCTTGTCCTTCTAGGCGGTAGAGGTCGCGGGTTTGGGAGGTGCTGTCGAAGAAGCCTTGGCGAGTTGCTGCAGTGCATCTTGTAGATGGTACACACTGCAGCCACGGTGCGCCGGTGGTGGAGAGAGTGAGTGTTGAAGGTGGTGGGTAGCGTGCCGATCAAGCGGGCTGCTTTGTCCTGGATGGTGTCGAGCTTCTCGAGTGTTGTTGAGAATTCACATGATTTAGCAGGCAGTAGAGAGCAGGTGGTGTAACAGGAAGGGGTTGGTGTGGAGGGAGCTTTGCTCTCTAGTGCAGTCGTAACTGGGTTTTACTCTTTTGATTGGATGAAGGGCTGTAGCCCATGGAACAGTTTTTGAAATTGGGAAACATCCTTCCCTGCACCATCGGAGACTCCACGCCCGAGTCTCTGATCCCATCGCCCTCGTCCTGGATGGTTCATGGTGTGTGACATTGGTGGGGGTGGGTGGCAGGCTGGATCCTGAGCTGGACACCTCACACCTCGCCTTCAGTTCATCACCAAGCCAACTGACGTTCACCCACAAAATATTTACCGGATCAGTCCCTGCATCAGCCCCACAGCAGCTGAAACTCTCAACCTTTCAAACGTTCTCCGCATTAACCTCCCAATCTCCACTCACCATCAACTCATCCCAATCTCCATCCTACATCGACACTAAGATTGGCAAGTGTTGGTGTTCAGAGAGACCTTGGTGTCCACTTGTACACGAATCACTCAAAGTTAACATGCAGGTACAGCAAGCAAATGGTATGTTGGCCTTTATTACAAGAGGATTTGAGTATAAGAGTAAAGACGTCTTACTGCAATTATATAGAGCCATGATCTTATTAAATGGCGGAGCAGGCTTGACAGGCCGAATAGCCTACCTCCTGCTCCTATTTCTTATGTTCTTATGGTGAGACTGTACCTGGAGTACTGTGTACAGTTTTACGTAAGAACATAAGAAATAGGAACAGGAATAGGCCATTCGGCCCCTCGAGCCTGCTCCGCCATTCAACAAGATCATGGCTGATCTGATCATGGACTCAGCTCCCCATAACCCCTTTATTCCCTTATCGGTTAAGAAACTGTCTATTTCTGTCTTAAATTTATTCAATGTCCCAGCTTCCACAGCTCTCTGAGGCAGCGAATTCAACAGATTTACAACCCTCTGAGAGAAGAAATTTCTCCTCATCTCAGTTTTCAATGGGTGGCCCCTTATTCTAAGACCATGCCCTCTAGTTCTAGTCTCCCCCATCAGTGGAAACATCCTCTCTACATCCACCTTGTCAAGCCCCCTCATAATCTTATACGCTGCGATAAGATCACCTCTCATTCTTCTGAACTCCAATGAGAAGAGGCCCAACCTACTCAAACTTTCCTCACCTATCAACCCCCACTTTGCTAACCCCCAATGGCTTGTCTTCAGTGCATCACTTACAAATTGCTCATCCCCTCACATCGACTGACACCTCCGTGGCTTTCACTGCTCTCTGTCGCCGCATTCTCCGCAATCAGACGCTGTGGTCTTAAAGTGACAGGCCACGTTTAGCAGCAGAATAATACATGACGTACCACCCCCAACGTATCCTCCAACTTAACACGAGTGATGACGGAGGACACCTTGTTTATATTTTTAATTAGCTTCTGATGGGCAGTAGATTTGTCCTTCGGCGTTGACTCCAAAGACTTTTGTCTGTTTTTTCCCAGGGTGCCGGGACGGACGACAGGACTCTGATCCGCATCATGGTGTCCAGGAGCGAAATAGATCTGCTGAACATCCGGCACGAGTTCAAGCAGATGTACGACGCGAGTCTCTACTCTTTTATCGAGGCAAGTGGTCAAGGGGAACTTGTCAAACCTTGCCCCCACTTCAGGAGTGTGGGGGTGAAGCACCTGATGAGTATCTGAGTCATACGGACCAGGGCGAGATTGGGTTTTGCCCAATGAAGGGATTGTGGGATCCCTTGGGACTCCAGTGGATAAGCCCTCTGGTGGTTAGACATGGTATTTACAGGTTTACACACATAACAGGAGGAACGCAGAAATCTCAGAGGGTTGTAGGGCTGGCGGAGATGACAGAGATAGAGAGGGGAGGGGCAGTGGGGGTTTGAAAACAAGGCTGGGAATTTTAAATTCGAAGCGTTGCTGGTCCGAGAATAAAAGATGAACAAACTGTGAGGTAGTGAAATGGCTCCCGGAGGTAGCTGCAATGAGTGCATTAATGTGATTGAATAGTAATTCCTCTCTGCCCGACTGTGGCTCATTCATTGACACGTTTACAGTTTCCCAATGTGTTAAACTGCGAAAGGATCTGGTACTGTACAAACTTACTCAGTAGGAGCAGGGCTGAGATAGGTATCGCCTCCTGATGATGACGTACTGTATGAGATTGCAGCGGGAGCTCGCTGCCAATAGTTGGAGAGACTGCAGAAGACTCATAGAATTATAGAAAATTATGACACAGAAGGAGGCCATTCGGCCCATCATGTCCGTGCCGATCGAAAAAGAGCTACCTACATCTGTAGCCCTGTACGTTACGGCACTTCAAGTGCACATCCAAGTACTTTTTAAATGAGGTGAGGGTTTCTGCCTCTATCACCCTTTCAGGCAGTGAGTTCCAAACCCCCTCCACCCTCTGGGTAAAGAAATTTCCCCTCAAATCCCCTCTAAACCTTCTACCAATTACTTTAAATCTATGCCCCTTGTTCATTGACCCCTCTGCTAAGGGAAATAGGTCCTTCCTGTTCACGCTATCCAGGCCGCTCATAATTTTATACACCTCAATTAAATCACCCCTCAGCCTCCTCTGTTCCAAGCAAAACAATCCCAGCCTATCCAATCATTCCTCGTAGCTAAAATTTTCCAGTCCAGGCAACATCCTTGTAAATCCCCTCTGCACCCTCTCCAGTGCAATCACATCTTTCCTGTAATGTGGTGACCAGAGCTGCACGCAGTACTCTAGCTGTGGCCTAACCAGTGTTTTATACAGTTCAAGCATAACCTCCCTGCTCTTGTATTCTATTCCTTGGCTAATAAAGGAAAGCATTCTGTACGCCTTTTAATCTCTTATCCTGTCCTGCTACCTTGAAGGATCTGTGGACACACACTCCAAGGTCCCTCGGATCCTCCACGCCTCTCAGTACCCTCCCATTTATTGTGTATTCCCTTGCCTTGTTGCCCCTCCCCAAATGTATTACCTCACACTTTCCCCTGATTGAATTCTGTTTGCCACTTTTCTATCCAACTGACCAGTTCATCAATCTCTTCCTGCAGTCTAGAGCGTTCCTCCTCACTACCAACCACATGGCCAAACTTTGTATCATCTGTACATTTCTTTATCAGCCCCCTACATTTAAGTCTAAATCATCAATATAAACTACAAAATCTAAGGGACCGTTTACTGAGCCCTGTGGGACCCCACTGGAAACAGCCTTCCAGTCACAAAAAGCTTCCATCAACCATTACCCTTTGCTTCCTGCCACTGAGCCAATGCTGGATCCAATTTGCCTTTCTCCCTTGGATCCCATGGGCGTTTACTTTTTTGATAAGTCTACCATGTGGGACCTTGTCAAAAGACTTGCTAAAAATCCATGTAAACTACATCAAACGCACTGCCCTCATCGACCCTCCTTGTTACTTCCTCAAAAAAACTCAATCAAGTTAGTCAGACACGACCTTCCTGTAACAAATCCATGCTGACTGACTTTGATTAATCTGTGTCTTTCTAAATGAAGGTTTATCCTGTCCCTCAGAATTGATCCCAGTAATTTGCCCACCACCGAGGTTAAACTGACTGGCTTGTAATTACTCGGTTTATCCCTTCCTCCCTTTTTAACCAATACTACAATGTCGGCAGTTCTCCAATCCTCTGGCACAACTCCTGTGCTGGGCTTATTCTCCTTGGAGCAGTGAAGGTTAAGAGGAGATCTGATAGAAGTGTTCAAAATCATGAGGGCTGTTGATGGAGTAAATAAGGAGAAACAGTTGCCAGTGGCAGGAGAGTCGGTAATCGGAGGACACAGGTTTAAGGTGATTGGCAAAAGAACCAGAGAGGGAGATGAAGAGAATTATATTTACGCAGCGAGTTGTTGTGATCGGGAACGCGCTGCCTGAAAGGGCGGTGAGAGCAGAATCAATAGTAACTTTCAAAAGGGAAACGGAAAACAAATTGTCATCATAGGCAGTCCATCGCCAAAAAGTTCACATGTTTCAATGAAGGACCTAATATTCCAGATCCCGAACTACATCCTGTGCGTGGATTTTTTTTAACGTGGGGTGGCCGTTGCACACCAGCCACCACACGGGCCTGACAGAGCGAGGTCTTGGTCCAGTGGCAAGGGTTAACCAGGACGACTGGAGACCAGCTCTGCTGCACGGACCCAGTGCGCGCACACATTTTGAACAAATTGCGGGCTATGGGGAAAGAGGGGAGGGGAGTGGGACTAATTGGATCGCTCTTTCAAAAGAGCCAGCACAGGCACGATGGGCCGAATGGCCTCCTTCTGTGCTGTGTGATTGAGCTCTGCCTAGGTTGCGCGAACCTCCACAGTAGACAAGCAAAAGAAACAATTAACCCTTGTGTTTGTTTTCAGGGAGACAGTTCTGGAGACTACAGCAAGGTGCTCCTGGCACTGTGCGGTGGGGAGGACTAGAAGATGGACACCCCGTTGGACCACGTTGCTCTACCTTTGGCGAGATACGAGGGCGGAGATCGTCGGGCTCAACTGCCGACGCAGGGCCTCGCTAGACGTCAATGCGAGGGGGGGGGGTGGCGGGGAGGGGAGGGGAGGGGCGCACAGCAGAAGGGATTGTCACCCCCCGCCCCCCTCCCCCTCCCTCCCCACTCCCTGCCCATTCTGTACCACTCCCCGCCCATTCTGTACCACTCCCCACCCGGAGTTTGCGTCGATCGAAGCTCTGAGCCGGGAGCTGAACGTGACGGCCCTTTATGCCCCTGTGCATCACACAGCTACTCCATCCTAGTGGTACACATGATCGGAACTCCATGTTGCCAAAACACCCGCCATAACTTCACAATGGGCCAGTCTCCAGCTGCCCCAAATTTCCTTTGTCCATACCAAGAGCCCTGGGCTAAAGCGCTTGGCGATTTACCCGGTTCAGTGACGCGATTGTGACTCGGCTTCTCTACTGGGGGAGGCCTCCCTACCTTGGCCCTCGACAGCCTGACCTCCCTCATTTGGGGCGACCCAGCCTGCGACCTCACAAAGTCCCCGCACTCCCCTCCCCTCCAAGCTCAATGGTCTCCCCACCCCCCCGGTGAATTGGTGTCAATATTCCCGTTCTCCAGCTCTCGAAACGCTCCCGCATCCTACGTGGACCTCCTCCAGTCGAGTATCTGGGTATGTCCCTTCCTTCACACGTTTCCCCCCCAGCCCCTGCCCCCCCTGCTGTACCACTGATAGCTGGGCGCTCAGCCTCTGCACTGCTGCCCTATGAATCTTACCGGGTCCCTCTCTGTTGTCGAGAACCTCTCGCTCTGACTCCGCCCAAGTTTTTGTCATTGTTCTGTTCCCGCCCCCGCCCCCGCCATCACCCCCCCCCCCTCCCCCCCCCCCCCCCCCCCCACCCACCGTCCCCTCTTGAGCAAGGGTGGGAGAGTGGGCCCGGGGAAGTAAACTCTGCACGTGATTGGCTCGTGACGCAGAGTGACTTCACTTTCCGCTCATCCCTTCTAACCTCTCTCCCGCTCCCCCCCCCCTACCCCCCCCCCACCCCCTCCACCAGCAACACTCGTCCAGTGTAATACTCGTCCAGTGTAAGCTACTAATAGATAGAAGCTAACAGAAAGCCTCGGTGACTGACCACAGCTAGGGACGAAAAGGCCCGTCCATCAGTTCAGGTGCGTCGAGGGAGGTAACACCAATTGGATGCTAGCCAATCGCCAGCCACGATGGAGGCCAACATCGGGGAGGTGTGTAAGACCATGCTAGCGCCTGAATTGGGCTCCCCCTCCTCCACCCCCACCCCCCCGAACAGAGAACCGCTAACTCTCCAGGATTGTCCCCGGGGGTCTCCAGGAATTGAGGATTCATCTCCTGGACACTTCTGTGAGCAAAGAAACCCCCCCCCCCCTCCACCCCCGGGAGGAACATCATCCGGGCGCTGGAAACAAATCCGGAGTTTTTTCCCACTTCTTTGAGCACTTTCCTCCGTTAGCTGCACAGATACTGGAGCGGAGCGAAACGGATGTTCCGGTGGGAGGAGCGGTTGGGAGGCGGAAGGCCGTGTGGTGAAACGGCCAGGAAGGTATTGGGGAACTCCTCGACCCGTTGCACCCCCATTATCTCCAGGAGTCGAGAACTTCATTCCAGTCCTGCCTCAGGCTCAGCATCTGGTCACCGAGAGCTACTACCCCCCCGGGCAAGATGCCCTCCCCCCCGGCCCAACGTTTGCCAATCCCAGCCACGGTTCCCGTCCCCGCGCACGCGAGAGTTCTTCCTAACCCTCCACCCGCTACCAATCAGCTTGCCTTATTTATATATTATAAAGAAGCCGACAATAAACTCCTGAAGATCAACTATTTCTCTTTGTTCTCTTTCTGAAGTCGCCAAACTGCAAACGGCTTTTCGGTCCTTATCTATATAATGTATTTGCTTCATAGAAACATAGAAAATAGGTGCAGGAGTAGGCCATTCGGGTTGTTTGCTTAAGAATTCATTGCAACACATTGCTGTTAAACCTTTGCTAATAAAGCAACTAGTTCTCAACAATCACACTACACGTTACCAGTTCGTCCACGCATATCCACCTGCCTCATCGTGAATCCCCTAAACCCAACTGGCTGGGGTTTTATTGATTCTTGTGAACATCACGTGACTGACTTAAGCCATTCCCAACTCAACAGCTCTACAACTATTTTAGTAGAAACTTTAAATCAAGTTTAAACTTTAAGCAATAAGGGAATTGAGGGTTACGGGGAGAGGGCGGGTAAGTGGAGCTGAGTCCACGACCAGATCAGCCATGATCTTATTGAATGGCGGAGCAGGCTCGAGGGGCTAGATGGCCTACTCCTGTTCCTAATTCTTATGTTCTTAAGTGCCCCCTTTTGGCACGAGCACCCACAAATGAACAATTTAAAACTGTAACAAAAACCCTTAATCAAATTAAGATTTGGTTGCCGGGGTTGATGATGAACTCCAGTCCCTCCGGCTCCCACCTCTCGCGGAAGGCCGCGAGCGTACCGGTGGACACCACGTGCTCCATCTCCAGGGACACCCTGGCTCGGATGTAACTGCGGAAGAGAGGCAGGCAGTCACCAGCTCTACAAACCCGAGAGCATGCTCACAGGTGCATACGTTACAATCGAAGGAGCTGTCTTTCGGATGAGACGTTAAACGTCTGCTCTCAGGTGGTGGTAAATAATAAACCACCGCTACTATTCGAAGAAGAGCAGGGGAGTCCTCCCCAGTGTCTTGGAACCAATATTTATCCCTCAACCAAATATCGCTTGGAAAAAAAAAAGATTATCTGCTTATTATTACGTTGCTGTTTGTGGGAGCTTGCTGTGCGCAAATTGGCTTCAAATAGTGGCATGGGATTTTCAATGTCCACCTGACAGAGCAGACGGGGCCTCGGTTTAATGTCTTTTCTGTAAGACGGCGCCTCCGACAGTGCAGCACTCGTTCAGTACTACCCCTCCAACAGTGCGGCACTCCCTCAGTACTGTCCCTCCGACAGTGCAGCACTCGCTCAGTACTGCCCTCCAACAGTGCGGCACTCCCTCAGTACTGTCCCTCCGACAGTGCAGCACTCGCTCAGTACTGTCCCTCTGACAGTGCAGCACTCCCTCAGTACTGCCCCTCCAACAGTGCAGCACTCCCTCAGTACTGCCCCTCCAAAAGTGCAGCACTCCCTCAGTACTGCGCCTCCGACAGTGCAGCGCTCCCTCAGTACTGCCCCTCCGACAATGCGGCACTCCCTCAGTACTGTCCCTCCGACAGTGCGGCACTCCCTCAGTACTGTCCCTCCGACAGTGCAGCACTCCCTCAGTACTGTCCCTCCGACAGTGCAGCACTCACTCAGTACTGTCCCTCCGACAGTGCAGCACTCCCTCAGTACTGTCCCTCCGACAGTGCAGCACTCACTCAGTACTGTCCCTCCGACAGTGCAGCACTCCCTCAGTACTGCCCCTCCAAAAGTGCAGCACTCGTTCAGTACTACCCCTCCAACAGTGCGGCACTCCCTCAGTACTGTCCCTCCGACAGTGCAGCACTCGCTCAGTACTGCCCCTCCAACAGTGCGGCACTCCCTCAGTACTGTCCCTCCGACAGTGCAGCACTCGCTCAGTACTGTCCCTCTGACAGTGCAGCACTCCCTCAGTACTGCCCCTCCAACAGTGCAGCACTCCCTCAGTACTGCCCCTCCGACAGTGCAGCACTCCCTCAGTACTGCGCCTCCGACAGTGCAGCGCTCCCTCAGTACTGCCCCTCCGACAATGCGTCACTCCCTCAGTACTGTCCCTCCGACAGTGCGGCACTCCCTCAGTACTGTCCCTCCGACAGTGCAGCACTCCCTCAGTACTGTCCCTCCGACAGTGCAGCACTCACTCAGTACTGTCCCTCCGACAGTGCAGCACTCCCTCAGTACTGTCCCTCCGACAGTGCAGCACTCACTCAGTACTGTCCCTCCGACAGTGCAGCACTCCCTCAGTACTGTCCCTCCGACAGTGCAGCACTCCCTCAGTACTGCCCCTCCGACAGTGCAGCACTCGTTCAGAACTGGTACTTGGAGTGCCAGTCTAGTTTTTTGTGCTCAAGTCTCTAGGACCATAAACACAGAACCTTTGTGACTCAGAATGAGAGAGTGCTACCCACTGAGTCAAGGCAAACCACCGCGGTTTGTTTTCTGTTCTCTCTCTGAAAGGAACTCACTTCCTGCAGGACACAATGTTCTTTCCCACTCCCTACGTGCTCATTCAGTCAGTTAGTCCTCAACCACATCAACCCGTACTTCCCTCGACACTTGAGTGTGAAGACAGGGTCGGGACAGCTTTCTGTACTGTACCTACTCAGTTCTGCCCAACTCTCCAACCCTTTCCCCCTCAATTTAAAAAAAACATGATGAGATTTGTAAGTGAGTAGTAAATGATTTGGATCTGAAGTCAAAATTCAGTTGGGTCAAGCAGAAAGAAAAAAAGAAAGACTTGCATTTCTATAGCGCCTTTCATGACCACCGGACGTCCCAAAGCGCTTTACAGCCAATGAAGTACTTTTTGCAGTGTAGTCGCTGGTGTAATGTGGGAAGCACAGCAAGCTCCCACAAACAGCAAAGTGATAATGAGCAGATAATCTGTTTTTGTGACGTTGATTGAGGGATAAATATGGCCCCAGGACACCGGGGAGAACTCCCCTGCTCTTCCTCAAAATAGTGCCCGTGGGATCTTTTCCATCCACTTGAGAGAGCAGACGGGGCCTCGGTTTAACGTCTCATCTGGAAAGACGGCACATCAAAGATTATGTAGATGGCGTAGAAGATTAGAGAGAGCACAAAAAGCAAAATGCTGCGGGTGCTGGAAATCTGAAATAGAAACAGCAAATGCTGGAAACACTCAGCAGGTCGGGCAGCGTCTGTGAAGAGAGAGAAATCGAGTTAATGTCAGATCTGAGCTGAAATATTAACTCTGTTATGTATGTAAACATTGCCAATGTGTCAGACTTGCCACCAGGGGGCGCACCTGTGGGAGACCCAAGGGTCACCTGCACACCCTGGGCAAGCAGGTATAAAAGGCAGTCTACCATGCTGCTTCCTCACCTCTGGAGTTACGATATAGAGACCAAGGCCCAAAACAGTTTGAGCTTTAAGATATACAGTCTTGTGGAGTTATTCTAAACGTAACACTCTGTTTCTCTCTCCACAAACGCTGCCTGACCTGCTGAGTATTTCCAGCATTTCCTGTTCATATCTTGAAGATCACACAAATTGTACTGCACAGAAACCGGCACTGCAGCAACTCGCCAAGACTTCTGCGGCAGTGCCTCACAAACTCGCGACCTCTACCGCCAAGAAGGACAAGGACAAGGGATAGCAGGCGCATGGGAACACCGCCAGCTCCACGTTCCCCTCCGAGTCACACGCCATGCTTGGAAATATATCGGCCGTTCCTTCATGGTCACTGGGTCTAAAAATCTGGCGATATGAGTTCTAATCCCACCACGGCAGCTGGGGAATTTACATTCAATTAATTATTATTTTTTAAAAATCTGGAATACAAAGCCAATATCTGTAATGGTGGCCATGAAACTACCAGATGGTCGTAAAAACCCATCTGGTTCATTAATGTCCTCGAGGGGAGGAAATCTGCTGCCCTTACCCGGTCTGGCCTATCATCATAGGCAGTCCCTCGAAATCGAGGAAGACTTGCTTCCACTCTAAAAGTGAGTTCTCAGGTGACTGAACAGTCCGATACGGGAATTACAGTCTCTGTCACAGGTGGGACAGATAGTCGTTGAGGGAAAGGGTGGGTGGGGAGTCTGGTTTGCCGCACGCTCCTTCCGCTGCCTGCGCTTGCTTTCTGCATGCTCTCGGCGACGAGACTCGAGGTGCTCAGCGCCCTCCCACATGCACTGCCTCCACTTAGGGCGGTCTTTGGCCAGGGACTCCCAGGTGTCAGTGGGGTTGTTGCACTTTATCAGGGAGGCTTTGAGGGTGTCCTTGAAACGTTTCCTCTGCCCATCTGGGGCTCGCTTGCCGTGTAGGAGTTCCGAGTAGAGCACTTGCTTTGGGAGTCTCGTGTCGGGCATGTGGACAATGTGGCCCTGCCCAGCGGAGCTGGTCGAGTGTGGTCAGTGCTTCGATGCTGGGGATGTTGGCCTGAGCTGGGAACACTGACGTTGGTGCGTCGCCTGGGACTACACTTGACTCCAGACCCAGAGCAATGTGCTTGACTCTTAACTGCCCTCTGAAATGGCCCAGCGAGCCACTCGGTTGTGTTCAAGGTGGTGGTTCGCTTGACCTTCTCAAGGGGCAATTAGGGATGGGCAATAAATGCTGGCCTTGCCAGCGACGCCCACATCCTAGGAACAAATAAAAATAAAATTCGTCCCAACTGGTTCATGCCGGGGTTTTATGCTCCACAAGGTACTGCTACAAGTAAAGTTTCTGAACCAGAAGTGAGACCGATTGTGTAATGAACGATTTCTGTTCTGTGTTGTGAATTCAAGCGGTCCGTGTAAACGGTGTAGTCTGGAGGTCCGCATTTTGCAACATAATCAGGGTACACACTGTAGCTGCAAAGATGTTCCCCTCGTCACGCGTGCCGTTTTTATTTGATGATTTAAGAAGACTCCAGCGAATAGAGAATGAGGAACAACTACTTGTATGTATATAGCGCCTTTAACGTCGTGAATCGTCCCAAGGTGCTTTATAGGATCATAAGCTTACAGGTATTGACAGCAAGCCAAAGATGGGAGACATTAGGTCGTGACTAAAAGCCTGGTCAAAGCTTTTTAGGAGGGTTTTAAAGGAGGAAAGAGGGAGGCAGACAGGTTTAGGGAGGGAATTCCAGAGCTTAGGGCCCAGGTAGCAGAAAGCACGGCCACCAATGCAGCTCCACTGTCGGAGGGATAGTACTGAGGGAGCGCTGCACTGTCGGAGGGGCAGTACTGAGGGAGTGCTGCACTGTCGGAGGGGCAGTACTGAGGGAGCGCCGCACTGTCGGAGGGGCAGTACTGAGGGAGTGCTGCACTGTCGGAGGGGCAGTACTGAGGGAGCGCTGCACTGTCGGAGGGGCAGTACTGAGGGAGCGCCGCACTGTCGGAGGGGCAGTACTGAGGGAGCGCTGCACTGTCGGAGAGGCAGTACTGAGGGAGTGCTGCACTGTTGGAGGGGCAGTACTGAGGGAGCGCTGCACTGTCGGAGGGGCAGTAATGAGGGAGCGCCGCACTGTCAGAGGGGCAGTACTGAGGGAGCGCCGCACTGTCGGAGGGGCAGTAATGAGGGAGCGCCGCACTGTCAGAGGGGCAGTAATGAGGGAGCGCCGCACTGTCGGAGGGGCAGTACTGAGGGAGCGCCGCACTGTCGGAGGGGCAGTAATGAGGGAGCGCCGCACTGTCGGAGGGGCAGTAATGAGGGAGTGCTGCACTGTCGGAGGGGCAGTACTGAGGGAGTGCTGCACTGTCGGAGGGACAGTACTGAGATAGTGCTGCACTGTCGGAGGGGCAGTACTGAGGTAGTGCTGCACTGTCAGAGGGTCAGTACTGAGGGAGTGCTGCACTGTTGGAGGTGCCGTCTTTCGGATGAGACGTTAAACCGAGGCCTCATCTGCTCTCTCAGGTGGACGTAAAGGATCCCACGGCATTATATCGAAGAAGAGCAGGGGTGTTATCCCCGATGTCCTGGGGCCAATATTTATCCTTTGACCAACATCAGTAAAACAGATGATCTGGTCATTATCACATTGCTGTGTGTGGGAGCTTGCTGTGCGCAAATTGCCTGTGTGTCCTGCATTACAGCAGTGACTACACTTCAAAAACGTACCTCATTGGTTGTAAAGCGCTTTGGGTCATCCAATGGTCGTGAAAGGCGCTATCGAAATGCAAGTCCTTCTTTCTCACCACTGAGCCACAACTGAAGGCAAGAAGAGTGGTTTGATGACCTGCCCACAGCTCAAAGACGGATGGTCTAAGGCTGTGACAAACATGCCCCAATTGCTCAGACCATGTGAGCAATCTGCTACTGTTGAACCCTGACCCCTGTGGGCCATTGTTAACTTCACTGCTGCCTTGTTCCCTGGGGCCGAGCGATGTGGGCAGGACCCTGATTGGGCGCACGGGAAAAGGGGCGAGGGTTTCCAACTCTGATTGGACGTATTCCTGGAGGTGTCGTCATGTGACTGCACAAACCGCCCCCCCCCCTGCACCTACACTTCCGCCATTGGTCGCTCGACATGTTCATCATGGTGGTGGTCCCCCCCCACTCCCCAGCCCCCAGCCAATCGGAAAGCGGATTTGACTCTCCGTTACCCGATTGGCTTAGTTTTGACTGTAAATCAAACAACTTTCACACCCTACCCCCCCCCCACACCCCTGACCACATCTCCAATATTTTTACGACCGGCAAACAATTGAGATTTTATCTTTTGAAGCACAATTTTTTTTTTTAATGCCTCTATGATTGTTCTGCCTGGAATTTTGCTCGCGGCAAAGTCCCGGTGATTAGCTTATAAATTCCTGGAGACTCCAGGGTAGTTGAATGCATCTGCTGGAAGTAGGGAGGTGGGTGCAAAGACAGACGGGATTGGCCGGGAGTATCTTCTGCCTTATCTTTGGGCCCACATGCACAGCGCTGAGGAAAATCGAGGTCTTTGCGTCCAATTTCCTAAAAGAATGTTTTAAGAACAGCAAAGGAGTTTGGGATACATCACTGCAGCCCTGTGAAAGAAAGGAAGAAAGAATTGACATTGATATAGCGACTTTCACATCCCCAAAATGCTTCGCAGCCAATGAAGTGGCAAAGCAAGGAAATGTGGCAGCCAATCTGTGCATCGAATGCTCCCACCAGATGACCACATCATCTGTCTTTTTAGTGATGTTGGTTGAGTGATGTTGATAAATAATGTCCCAGGACACTGGGGAGTGCTCCCCTGCTCCTCTTTGAAGTAGTGCCATGGGATCTTTTATGTCCACCAGAGAGAGCCTCGGTTTAACGTCTCATCCAAAAGACGGCACCTCCGACATTGCGGCACTCCCTCAGTACTGCCCCTCCGACAGTGTGGCGCTCGCTCAGTACTGCCCCTCCGACAGTGCGGCGCTCCCTCAGTACTGCCCCTCCGACAGTGTGGCGCTCCCTCAGTACTGCCCCTCCGACAGTGCGCCGCTCCCTCAGTACTGCCCCTCCGACAGTGCGGCGCTCCCTCAGTACTGCCCCTCCGACAGTGCGCCGCTCCCTCAGTACTGCCCCTCCGACAGTGCGGCGCTCCCTCAGTACTGCCCCTCCGACAGTGCGGCGCTTCCTCAGTACTGCCCCTCCGACAGTGCGGCGCTCCCTCAGTACTGCCCCTCCGACAGTGCGGCGCTCCCTCAGTACTGCCCCTCCGACAGTGCGGCGCTCCCTCAGTACTGCCCCTCCGACAGTGCGGCGCTCCCTCAGTACTGCCCCTCCGACAGTGCGCCGCTCCCTCAGTACTGCCCCTCCGACAGTGCGCCACTCCCTCAGTACTGCCCCTCCGACAGTGCGCCGCTCCCTCAGTACTGCCCCTCCGACAGTGCGGCGCTCCCTCAGTACTGCCCCTCCGACAGTGCGGCGCTCCCTCAGTACTGCCCCTCCGACAGTGCGGCGCTCCCTCAGTACTGCCCCTCCGACAGTGCGGCGCTTCCTCAGTACTGCCCCTCCGACAGTGCGGCGCTCCCTCAGTACTGCCCCTCCGACAGTGCGGCGCTCCCTCAGGTACTGCCCCTCCGACAGTGCGGCGCTCCCTCAGTACTGGCATGGGGAGTGTCAGCCTAGATTTTATGCTCAGTACTGGGAGCACTGATCATCCTGTGTCCTCTAGTTGCCTTTTTCACACTATCCGCTTCCCTGGTAAATTTAAAACTCTTTGGATGAAAAAGTCCCTCTACCCCACAACTTCCCTTTTTTTAAACTTCCAATTTCCACATTTAGTGTGAACGGAATCGACAGAAGATGAGCTGCGGCCTTGGTCACAATACGGAACACCTCCTCCTCGGTCAATTCACTTCATAACTTTGAACACTTTAGTCAGCTACACTGTGCATTTATATAGCGCCTTTAACGGAGTAAAACGTCCCCAAGCACTTCACAGAAGCGATTATCAAACAACATTTGACACTGAGCCGCATAGGGAGATATTAGGGCAGGTGGCCAAAAGCTTGGTCAGTGACGTAGGTTTAATGGAGAGTCTTAAAGGAGGAGAGAGTGGTAGGGAGATGGAGGTCTTTAGGCAGGGAGTTCCAGAACTTAAGGCCCAGGCAACAGAAGGCACGGCCACCGATGGTTGAGCGATTATAATCAGGGATGGTCAAGAGGCCAGAATTGGAGGAGCGCAGACATCTCGGGGTGGGGGGGGGGTTGTGGGGCTGGAGGAGATTACAGAGATAGGGAGGGACGAGGCCATGGAGGGATTTGAAAACAAGGATGAGAATTTTACATTCGAGGCGCTGCCGGGCTGGGAGACAATGTCAAAGTTGTCTCTTTTCCAGAGAGAACAGCCAGTACTTACTTCACCTTTCCGCATAACACAGGCCTCTGACACCCAGAATCACCCCTGACGGTTTGACTCCTCGGCCAGTTGCAAATCAATCAGCCCAAGCAACGCACTTCGCGTTAATAGCCGTGACTTTCATGTCCTTCCTCCGAGGGCGAGATGAGCAGCTCTCGGTCCGTAGCCCCGCAGGTTACGGCACTTCAAGTGTACATCCAAGTACTTTTTAAATGTGGTGAGGGTTTCTGCCTCTACCACCCTTTCAGGCCGTGAGTTCCAGACCCCCACCACACTCTGGGTGAAGACATTTCACCTCAAATCCCCTCTAAACCTTCTACCAATTACTTTAAATTTATGGCCCTTATGGCTAAAGGGATCAAGGGGTATGGAGAGAAAGCAGGAAAGGGGTACTGAGGTGAATGATCAGCCATGATCTTATTGATGGTGGTGCAGGCTCGAAGGGCCGAATGGCCGACTCCTGCACCTATTTTCTATGTTTCGATGCCCCCTGGTTGTTGACCTCTCTGCTAAGTGGAAACAGGTCCTTCCTAACCACTCTATCCAGGCCCCTCATTATTTTATACACCTCAATCAGGTCTTCCCTCAGCCTCCTCTATTCCAAAGAAAACAAACCCAGCCTATCGGGGAACAAAGAAATGGCAGACCAATTGAACAAGTACTTTGGTTCGGTATTCACTAAGGAGGACACAAACAACTTTTCGGATATAAAAGGGGTCAGAGGGTCTAGTAAGAAGGAGGAACTGAGGGAAATCCTTATTAGTCAGGAAATTGTGTTGGGGAAATTAATGGGATTGAAGGCCGATAAATCCCCAGGGCTTGATGGACTGCATCCCAGAGTACTTAAGGAGGTGGCCTTGGAAATAGCGGATGCATTGGCAGTCATTTTCCAACATTCCATTGACTCTGGATCAGTTCCTATTGAGTGGAGGGTAGCCAATGTAACCCCACTTTTTAAAAAAGGAGGGAGAGAGTAAACAGGGAATTATAGACCAGTCAGCCTGACATCAGTAGTGGGTAAAATGAGGGAATCAATTATTAAGGATGTCATAGCAGCGCATTTGGAAAGAGGTGACATGATAGGTCCAAGTCAGCATGGATTTGTGAAAGGGAAATCATGCTTGACAAATCTTCTGGAATTTTTTGAGGATGTTTCCAGTAGAGTGGACAAGGGAGAACCAGTTGATGTGGTGTATTTGGACTTTCAGAAGGCTTTCGACAAGGTTCCACACAAGAGATTAATGTGAAAAGTTAAAGCACATGAGATTGGGGGTAGTGTGCTGACGTGGATTGAGAACTGGTTGGCAGACAGGAAGCAAAGAGTAGGAGTAAACGGGTACTTTTCAGAATGGCAGGCAGTGACTAGTGGGGTACCGCAAGGTTCTGTGCTGGGGCCCTAGCTGTTTACATTGTACTTTAATGATTTAGACGAGGGGATTAAATGTAGTATCTCCAAATTTGCGGATGACACTAAGTTGGGTGGCAGTGTGAGCTGCGAGGAGGATGCTATGAGGCTGCAGAGTGACTTGGATAGGTTAGGTGAGTGGGCAAATGCATGGCAGATGAAGTATAATGTGGATAAATGTGAGGTTATCCACTTTGGTGGTAAAAACAGAGAGACAGACTATTACCTGAATGGTGACAGATTAAGAAAAGGAGAGGTGCAACGAGACCTGGGTGTCATGGTACATCAGTCATTGAAGGTTGGCATGCAGGTACAGCAGGCGGTTAAGAAAGCAAATGGCATGTTGGCCTTCATAGCGAGGGGATTTGAGTACAGGGGCAGGGAGGTGTTACTACAGTTGTACAGGGCCTTGGTGAGGCCACACCTGGAGTATTGTGTACAGTTTTGGTCTCCTAACTTGAGGAAGGACATTCTTGCTATTGAGGGAGTGCAGCGAAGGTTCACCAGACTGATTCCCGGGATGGCGGGACTGACATATCAAGAAAGGCTGGATCAACTGGGCTTGTATTCACTGGAGTTCAGAAGAATGAGAGGGGATCTCATAGAAACATTTAAAATTCTGATGGGTTTAGACAGGTTAGATGCAGGAAGAATGTTCCCAATGTTGGGGAAGTCCAGAACCAGGGGTCACAGTCTAAGGATAAGGGGTAAGCCATTTAGGACCGAGATGAGGAGGAATTTCTTCACCCAGAGAGTGGTGAACCTGTGGAATTCTCTACCACAGAAAGTTGTTGAGGCCAATTCACTAAATATATTCAAAAGGAGTTAGATGTAGTCCTTACTACTAGGGGGATCAAGGGGTATGGTGAGAAAGCAGGAATGGGGTACTGAAGTTGCATGTTCAGCCATGAACTCATTGAATGGCGGTGCAGGCTCGAAGGGCTGAATGGCCTACTCCTGCACCTATTTTCTATGTTTCTATGTTTCTATCCAATCTTTCCTCATAGCTAAAATTCTCCAGTCCAGGCAACATCCTCGTAAATACCCTCTGTACCCTCTCCAGTGCAATCACATATTTCCTGTAATGTGGTGACCAGAACTGCACGCAGTACTCCAGCTGTGGCCTAACCAGTGGTTTATATCGTGTTCCGCAGTGTTTTGCACTTGCTGTCAGTTTTTTAAATTATTCGTTCATGTAATGTGGGCGTCACTGGCAAGGCCAGCACTGATTGCCCATCCCGAATTGCCCAGTTACAGCGATCAAGAAATGACTTCAATATCCACATTCTCCTTGCGTAGCGAGTTGCTGTGATCAGGAACGCGTTGCCTGAAAGGGCGGTGGGAGCAGATTCAATCGTAACTTTCAAAGTGGGGCTTAGAGAGATACTTGAAGAGGAAAAGAAATGTCAGGGTTATGGGGAACGAGCAGGGGTGGGAGAGGGGGGACAAATTGAATCGCTCTATCAACAAGATGGCACAGGCATGATGGGCCGAATGTCTTCCTTCGGTGTTGTATTGATCTACCAAGTGGATCTCTGCGGCCGCCGATAACCTGAGCATTCACGGTCCAGAATTAAATCCACTGCAGCGAGGATGTGCCGATTTCATCATTAGCGGAAATTTCTTCTGGTGTGTTACGATTAGCGAGTGAGAAAGAAAAATCACTGAACGGGTCGAATGCTTGCCTCTCTCAACAGGAAGCTGTGCGTTTCCTTTATCAGACCAGTTCTGCAAATTGCTGAACGACCAGTTTTTGACACTTGAACCAGATTGCGACAGATGGAAATCCCCTTCTTGCCGAAATGTCCCATCATTCAATTCCCTTTTATGGTTATAACTCGCAATGTTTTGAAGGAAACTGGGCACCGCTTGTCGAAAGGTTTTTCCAGCACTGATAGGTGTCTGTCATTGATCTGAGGGGAGGAGGGGTTTTGCGGGGTGGGTTCGGAAATCTGTTCTAAAAGGGAACCCGGTCTCTTTCACCCCGCTGCCCCCCCTCCCCCTCCCCCGCCCCCGATCCTTTGGTATCCTTACCCAAGGAAGGATTACTTGCCACAGAGGGAGTGCAACAAAGGTTTACCAGACTGATTTCTGGGATAACATAAGAACATAAGAAATAGGAGCAGGAGTCGGCCATTTGGCCCCTCGAGCCTGCTTCAGGCTCGAGGGGCCAAATGGCCTACTCTTGCTCCAGGCTCCAGGGGCCAAATGGCCTACTCCTGCTCCAGGCTCGAGGGGCCAAATGGCCTACTCCCGCTTCAGGCTCGAGAGGCCAAATGGCCTACTCCTGCTCCAGGCTCGAGGGGCCAAATGGCCTACTCCAGCTCCAGGCTCGAGGGGCCAAATGGCCTACTCCTGCTCCAGGCTCGAGAGGCCAAATGGCCTACTCCTGCTCCAGGCTCGAGGGGCCAAATGGCCTACTCCAGCTCCAGGCTCGAGGGGCCAAATGGCCTACTCCCGCTCCAGGCTCGAGGGGCCAAATGGCCTACTCCTGCTCCAGGCTCAAGGGGCCAAATGGCCTACTCCTGCTCCAGGCTCGAGGGGCCAAATGGCCTACTCCTGCTCCAGGCTCGAGGGGCCAATTGGCCTACTCCTGCTCCGCCATGCAATAAGACCTTGACTGATCTGATCTTGGCCTCAACTCCACTATACCGCCCGCTCCCCATAGCCCTTGACTCCCTTATCATTCATAAATCTGTCTATCTCCACCTTAAATGTATTCAATGACCCAGTCTCCACAGCTCTCTGGGGCAGAGAATTCCAAAGATTCACGACCCTCTGAGAGAAGAAATTCCTCCTCATCTCAGTTTTAAATGGGCGGCCCCTTATTCTGAAACTATGGGGTTGGGGGAGATTTTCCTATGAGGCGAGATTGAGTAGACTAGACCTTTTTCCCAAGGGTTTAGAAGAATGAGAGGTGATCTCATTGAAACATATAAAAGTCTTACAGGGATTGACAGGGTAGGTGCAGGGAGGATGTTTCCCCCAGGCTGGGGAGTCTAGAACCAGGGGGCACAGTCTCAGGATAAGGGGTCGGCCATTTAGGACTGAGATGAGGAGGAATTTCTTCACTCAGAGGGTGGTGAATCTTTGGAATTCTCTGCCCCAGAGGGCTGTGGAGGCTCAGTCTTTGAGTATATTCAAGATGGAGATCAATAGATTTTTGGATATTAAGGGAATCGAGGGATATGGGGATAGTGCAGGAAAGTGGATTTGAGGTTGAAGGTCAACCATGATCTGATTGAATGGCGGAGCAGGCTCGAGGGGCCGAATGGCCTACTCCTGCTCCTATTTCTTATGAACTACCACCTGTAGCAATTGCTGTGCCAATTATCCATCTTCATCAACACCAACTTGCATTTATATAGCGCCTTTACCATAGTAAAATGTCCCGGCAACGTTATCAGACAAAAACTAAATTAACACTGAGACAAAGGAAACATTGTGACAGGTGACAAAAAAGTTTACTGAAGAGGTAGGTTTTAAGGAGCGTCTTAAATGAGGGGCGAGAGGCGGAGAGGTTTGTGGAAGGAATTCCAGAGCTTAGGGCCCAGGCAGCAGAAGGCATGTCCACCAATGGTGGTGCGAAGGAAATGAGGGATGCTCAAGAGTCCAGAGTTGGAGGAGCGCAGAGATCTCGGGGGGTTGTGGGGCTGGAGGAGATTACAGAGATAGGGAGGGGAGCGAGGCCCCGGAGGGATTTGAACGCGATAATGAGAATTTTGAAATCAAGGCATTGCCAGACCGGGAGCCAATGTCAATAAGCGCAGAGGTTGATGGGTAAATGGGACTTGGGTTTTAGGAAATTTTTTAACTCAAAGGACACCTTGTTCAGGTTAAGGTTCTTAATTGAGTGCTCAGTCTGGCTCAGTTTATAACTGTATCTCAAACTGGGATGGGGAGTCACACGGCAGGGTGGGGGAAGGGAGTCACACGGCAGGGTGGGGGAGGTGAGTCACATGGCAGGGTGGGGGAGAGGAGTCACACGGCAGGGTGGGGGGAGTGGAATCACACGGCAGGGTGGGGGAGGAGAATCACATGGCAGGGTGGGGGGAGTGGAATCACACGCCAGGGTGGGGGGAGTGGAATCACACGGCAGGGTGGGGGAGGGGAGTTACCCGGCAGAGTGGGGGGAGGGGAGTCACACGGCAGTGTGGGGGAGGGGAATCACATGGCAGGGTGGGGGAGGGGAATCACATGGAAGGGTGGGGGAGGGGAGTCACACGGCAGGGTGGGGGAGGGGAGTCACACGGCAGGGTGGGGGAGGGGAATCACACGGCAAGAATGGGGGAGGGGCACGGTGGGGGAGGTTCTGTTTCGACAAGAAGGCCCCTGGTTCAATACTCAGGCCCGGACTTTGCCCAGAGAGGATCCCCTCGGAAGAGCATCGGAAACCCCGTGTATTCAGGGTTCCCGGTGAAGCTGCGGGAGCCGATCTTTTGCCAAGGTCCCAGCCGCCGTCTGCCAGGCTCATCTCGGCCAGGGTGGCTGAATAAGTGACCTCTAAAGAGAGGAGATAAAGGGTAGGCAAAGGGGAAACGTAAAGTTCCTGCAGCCTTCTCGTAAAGAAAGACTTTGCATTTCTATAGTGCCTTAGACAGGCTCAGTGAGTGGGCAAAAATTTGTCAGATGGAGTATAATGTTGGAAAGTGTGAGGTCATGCATTTTGGCAGAAAAAAAATCAAAGAGCAAGTTATTATTTAAATGGAGAAAGATTGCAAAGTGCCGCAGTACAGCGGGACCTGGGGGCACTTCTGCATGAAACACAAAAGGATAGTATGCAGGTACAGCAAGTGATCAGGAAGGCCAATGGAATCTTGGCCTTTATTGCAAAGGGGATAGAGTATAAAAGCAGAGAAGTCTTGCTACAGTTATACAGGGTATTGGTGAGGCCACACCCGGAATACTGCGTGCAGTTTTGGTTTCCATATTTACGAAAGGATATACTTGCTTTGGAGGCAGTTCAGAGAAGGTTCACTCGGTTGATTCCGGGGATGAGGGGGTTGACTTATGAGGAAAGGTTGAGTAGGCTGGGCCTCTACTCATTGGAATTCAGAAGAATGAGAGGTGATCTTATCGAAATGTATAAGATTATGAGGGGGCTTGACAAGGTAGATGCAGAGAGGATGTTTCCACTGGTGGGGGAGACTAGAACTAGGGGGCATGATCTTAGAATAAGGGGCCGCCCATTTAAAACTGAGATGTGGAGAAATTTCTTTTCTCAGAGGGTTATAAATCTGTGGAATTCACTGCCTCAGAGAGCTGTGGAAGCCGGGACATTGAATAAATTTAAGACAGAAATAGACAGTTTCTTAAACAATAAGGGGATAAGGGGTTATGGGGAACGGGCGGGGAAGTGGAGCTGAGTCCATGATCAGATCAGCCATGATCTTATTGAATGGCGGAGCAGGCTCGAGGGGCCATATGGCCGACTCCTGCTCCTATTTCTTATGATTTTATGGTCTTTCACGACGTCCCAAAGTGCTTCACAGCCAATGAAGCACTTTCTTGTAGTCACTGTAGGCACTGTTGAAACGCAGCAGCAATTTGCGTACAGCCAGCACACAGCAATGAGATAAATGACCAGATCTGCTTTCAGTGATGTTGGTTGAAGGATAAATATTGGGCAGGACCCCAGGGGGAACTCTTCATTGGATCTCTTCCATTGACCGGAGAGGGCAGACACGGCCTCGGTTTCAAGAAAGAAAGAAAGACTTGCATTTATATAGCGCCTTTCACGACCACCGGACATCTTAAAGCGCTTTACAGCCAATGAAGTACTTTTGGAGTGTAGTCACTGTTGTAATGTGGGAAATGTGGCAGCCAATTTGTGCACAGCAAGCTCCCACAAACAGCAATGTGATAATGACCAGATAATCTGTTTTTTATTTGTTATGCAGATTGAGGGATAAATATTGACCCCAAGACACCGGGGATAACTGCCCAGCTCTTCTTCGAAATAGTGCCATGGGATCGTTTACATCCAGCTTAGAGAGATTAGTCGGGGCCTCGGTTTAACATCGCATCTGAAAGACGGCACCTGCGACAGTGCAGCATTGGGAGCGTCGGCCCAGAAATCGCCGCGTTCCTGGCCTGCAAGACCATCAGCAGGCCGGGGCCATTGGAGGGAGCAGCGTACGGTGGCATACCACTGCAGGGAGCAGCGCGTGCTGCTGCAGGAGGGCGACGGCTGTGAAGCCAGGTCACTGATTGCAGTGAGGGCGGGCACAGCAGGAGGGGCGAAGGAGCGACGAGAGTTTGTAGATGGAAGTGACCAGGGGCCCAGGAGAGGCTTGAGTCCAGGGGCAGCACGGGCTCAGCCCACACTGCGATACGTGTGGGCACTAGGTCCGTGCAGCAGAGCAGGTCTCCAGTTGTCTTGGTTAACCCTTGCCACTGGACCAAGACCGAGCTCTGTCAAGCCCGTGTGGTGGCTGGTGTGCAACGGCCACCCCATGTTAAAAAAATCCACCCTTCAACATGTAGTTCGGGATCTGGAATATTAGATCCTTCATTGAAACACCTGTGAACTCATCCCTTTTTGGCGTGGAAGCAAGCCATCTTCGCTTCGCAGGACTGCCTATGATGTATGTTCATAGTCCCTGCAATGGGATTTGAACCCGTGACTTTCTGGCTCACAGGAGAGAGCGGTGTTCATTCAGCCACGGCTGACACGCCACGTTGGGTAGACAGAAACCCCTTGATGTTTTGGTTTGGTGACCCATATGATTAGTGACGGGTTTCCATACAGACCAAGCAATCGGATGATCAATTAAAAAAAACATATTCCACCAAACCTTCATCATCACTGCTCTCACAAAAACTCTTCTTAAGATTTTGAAAAAAAACTCCTCGTGAAACTGTTCAAAACTTCCCCATAACGTTTGCTGTTCATGAGCCACAAGAGATGTTCCAGTTAAAGGCATTTGTGTCATCATGGGAACAAAGAATTTACCAGATTCTGAAACGCAAGCTTGATCATCAGAACAAAACTACTTTGTTTACTTCTAAAAAAAATTAATTCTCGGAATGAGAATGTCGCCGGCAAGGGTTAGCGTTTATTGCCCATCTCCTAATCTGAGGAAGGACGTTCTTGCTATTGAGGGAGTGCAGCGAAGGTTCACCAGACTGATTCCCGGGATGGCAGGACTGACATATGAAGAAAGATTGGATCGACTAGGCTTATATTCACTGGAATTTAGAAGAATGAGAGGGGATCTCATAGAAACATATAAAATTCTGACGGGATTGGACAGGTTAGATGCAGGAAGAATGTTCCCGATGTTGGGGAAGTCCAGAACCAGGGGTCACAGTCTAAGGATAAGGGGTAAACCATTTCGGACCGAGATGAGGAGCAACTTCTTCACTCAGAGAGTTGTGAACCTGTGGAATTCTCTGCCACAGAAAGATGTTGAGGCCAGTTCATTAGATATATTCAAAAGGGAGTTAGATGTCGCCCTTACGGCTAAAGGTGATCAAGGGGTATGGAGAGAAAGCAGGAATGGGGTACTGATCATATTGAATGGTGGTGCAGACTCGAAGGGCTGAATGGCCTACTCCTGCACCTATTTTCTATGTTTCTATTTTTCTATCCCTAGTTGTCCCTTGAGAAGGTGGTGGTGAGCCGCCTTCTTGAACCGTTGCAGTCCCGTGTTGTGAAGGTGCTCCCACAGTGCTGTTAGGGAGGGAGTTCCAGGATTCTGACCCAGCGATGATGAAGGAACGGCCGATATATTTCCAAGTCAGGATGGTGTGTGACTGGGAGGGGAACGTGGAGGTGGTGGTGTTCCCATGCGCCTGCTGCCCTTGTCCTTCTAAGTGGTAGAGGTCGCGGGTTTGGGAGGTGCTGCCAAAGAAGCCTTGGCGAGTTGCTGCAGTGCATCTTGTAGATGGTGCACACTGCAGCCAGGGGGCGCCGGTGGTGGAGGGAGTGAATGTTGAAGGTGGTGGATGGGGGGCCAATCAAGCGGCTGCTTTGTCCTGGATGGTGTCGAGCTTCTTGAGTGTTGTTGGAGCTGCACTCATCCAGGCACGCCTAACTTGTGAGTTTAAATCTCTCCTTCTCTTTTTAAGCTTGGGTCATTGCTGCGATTCATAATTTAAAGTCGATGGGCCCCGATATTAAACAGAAACTGGCCAATTGGCCCAACCAGCGTTTATGCTCCATATGAACCTCCTCCCATGCCACTTTATCCCTATCAATATATCCCTCTATTCCTTTCTCCCTCATGTGTTTATCCAGCTTCCCCTTAAATGCATTGATATTATTCGCCTCAACCCCTCCCTGTGGAAACGAGTTCCACATTCTCACCACTCTCTGGGTGAAGAAGTTTCTCCTGAATTCCCCATTGGGTTTATTAGTGACTAACTTATCCCTCTCGTCCAAAATGGTGAGGGATTTTGACAGAAAGGTGATTGAGTACTGGATGCCAAAGATAAGAAAGATAAGATAAGAAGTCACATGTCCTACCATTTGTTTCTTATTCCGCCTCGAAGTATCTCAAGGGGCTTCAAAAACGCGTTCACTGACCTCTGCGATATCGATAAACAGCAGCAGCTATTTTACACCAGCAAGATGTCACGTGATCACATGGTCAGATGGAAGGCCATTTGACCCATTTTCTATCATTCATCCAGAGAGAAAGAGAAAGAAAGAATTGCATTTCTATAGCGCCTTCCTTGTCCAAGGACGTCCCAAAGCGCTTAATAGCCAATGAAATACTTTTTGAAGTGTAGCCACTGTTGTAATTTAGGGAAACGTGGCAGCCAATTTGCACACAGCAAGCTCCCACAAACAGCAATGTGATAAATGAGCAGATAATCTGTTTGGGTGATGTTGATTGAAGGATAAATATTGGCCCAGGACACCGGGGAGGACTCCCCTGCTCTTCTTCGAAGTAGTGCAGCGGGAACTTTTACATCCACCTGAGAGGGCAGACGGGGCCTCGGTTTTACGTCTCATCCGAAAGACGGCACCTCCGACAGTGCAGCGCTCCCTCAGTAATGCACCTCCGACAGTGCAGCACTCCCTCAGTACTGCCCCTCCGACAGTGCAGCACTCCCTCAGTACTGTCCCTCCGACAGTGCGGCAATCCCTCAGTATTGCCCCTCCGACAGTGCAGCACTCCCTCAGTACTGCCCTCCAACAGTGCAGCGCACCCTCAGTACTGCCCTCCAACAGTGCAGCGCACCCTCAGTACTGCCCCTCTGACAGTGCGGCGCTCTCTCAGCACTGCCCCTCCGACAGTGCAGCACTCCCTCAGTACTGCCCCTCCGACAGTGCAGCGTTCCCTCAGTACTGCCCCTCCGACAGTGCAGCACTCCCTCTGTACTGCCCTTCCGACAGTGCAGCACTCCCTCAGTACTGCCCTTCCGACAGTGCAGCACTCCCTCAGTACTGCCTTTCCGACAGTGCAGCACTCCCTCAATACTGCCCCTCCGACAGTGCAGCACTCCCTCAGTACTGCCCCTCCGACAGTGCAGCGCTCCCTCAGTACTGCCCCTCTGACAGTGCGGCGCTCTCTCAGCACTGCCCCTCCGACAGTGCAGCACTCCCTCAGTACTGCCCTTCCGACAGTGCAGCACTCCCTCAGTACTGCCTTTCCGACAGTGCAGCACTCCCTCAGTACTGCCCCTCCGATAGTGCAGCACTCCCTCAGTACTGCCCCTCCGACAGTGCAGCACTCCCTCAGTACTGCCCTCCAACAGTGCAGCGCACCCTCAGTACTGCCCTCCAACAGTGCAGCGCACCCTCAGTACTGCCCCTCTGACAGTGCGGCGCTCTCTCAGCACTGCCCCTCCGACAGTGCAGCACTCCCTCAGTACTGCCCCTCCGACAGTGCAGCGTTCCCTCAGTACTGCCCCTCCGACAGTGCAGCACTCCCTCTGTACTGCCCTTCCGACAGTGCAGCACTCCCTCAGTACTGCCCTTCCGACAGTGCAGCACTCCCTCAGTACTGCCTTTCCGACAGTGCAGCACTCCCTCAATACTGCCCCTCCGACAGTGCAGCACTCCCTCAGTACTGCCCCTCCGACAGTGCAGCGCTCCCTCAGTACTGCCCCTCTGACAGTGCGGCGCTCTCTCAGCACTGCCCCTCCGACAGTGCAGCACTCCCTCAGTACTGCCCTTCCGACAGTGCAGCACTCCCTCAGTACTGCCTTTCCGACAGTGCAGCACTCCCTCAGTACTGCCCCTCCGATAGTGCAGCACTCCCTCAGTACTGCCCCTCCGACAGTGCAGCACTCCCTCAGTACTGCCCCTCCGATAGTGCAGCGCTCCCTCAGTACTGCCCCTCCGACAGTGCGGCGCTCCCTCAGTACTGCACTGGGAGTGTCGGTTACGATTATGTGCTCAAGTCTCTGCAGCTGGCAGGGAAACAGTGGGCGTAAGCAATGACTTGCAGAACCTTCTTTAATTTCTGATCGAGATTCTACAATAGTTTGATTTTTTTTGCCCTGAAATTCCGATCGGACTCATCCTTTGGACGAACTCCTCCGTCCCGAAATTTCTCGACAATGTACCAGGTGATCCCGGTGACGTCTTGGATCCCAGTCGAAGGCTTTCTCTTCACACGCATCGCAGCATGTCCCCGTCTCTTCACACGCATCGCAGCGTGTCCCCGTCTCTTCACATGCATCGCAGCGTGTCCTCGTCTCTTCACACGCATCGCAGCGTGTCCCCGTCTCTTCTCACGCATCGCAGCGTGTCCCCGTCTCTTCACACGCATCGCAGCGTGTCCCCGTCTCTTCACACGCATCGCAGCGTGTCCCCGTCTCTTCACACGCATCGCAGCGTGTCCCCGTCTCTTCTCACGCATCGCAGCGTGTCCCCGTCTCTTCACACGCATCGCAGCGTGTCCCCGTCTCTTCACACGCATCGCAGCGTGTCCCCGTCTCTTCTCACGCATCGCAGCGTGTCCCCGTCTCTTCACACGCATCGCAGCGTGTCCCCGTCTTCTAGATACGGACAGAGAAGCAGGAGTCACGTGGGACTGGACAACCAATCACGGTCCAGTATTCCTATTGATAGTAATTGGCAACTCCGATTTTACGAGTTCCCATTGCTATCAATGAGAATAACCCCATAAAACACCCAAACACAACATAATAAATAAAAAAAGCACCACTCATATTTAAAAGTAATTGAAGTTAAAGCTAAAGAAAAGAAAATATTTTGGAGATTTTTTTTTAATGTGTTTTAATAGGGTTTAAAATAAACTTGCCTGGGCTTTTACTATAAAAATGTGTGTTTAAATTTTATTTTTATGTGTTTTAAAACTTTTACGCTGGTAAAAGTAAGCTATGCGCCTGCTATTACCAGGCGTAAGAGTTTGAAGGATATTCGCTGGGCATGATTTGGGCAAATAGCCCAATCTCTCCCGCGTGGATGTCCTCCTCCCGGGGAATGCGGAGGTCTGTGAAGAGCTATGTGACAGATCGGAAAAAACAGTTGTCGGCGCAGGTGCATTGCACGGCAAAAACGGGCTTTTGCGAGGCCTCGCCGGGTCTGTGCGTATTCCGTACTGACCCGGCAAGGCCGGGATTTCAGGCCCATTCGTTCACCCCAACTTTCAGGAATGCAGATCAGGAAGATGCAGAAACACGGTTGTTCTCCCGAGCTGACGGTGACTGCAGCAACCTGGTTACAGCTGAGCTGTGTCGAGCTACGGTTACACTGTAGTTTATCTGAATATTTGGTCTCCTTAGCTAAGGAAGGATATACTTGTCTTAGAAGGGGTGCAATGAAGGTTCACTGGATTGATCCCTGGGATGAGAGGGTTGTCCTATGAGGAGAGATTGAGTAGACTGGGCCGATACTCTCTGGAGTTTAGAAGAATGAGAGGTGATCTCATGGAAACATATCAAATTCTTAGAGGGCTTGACAGGGTAGATGCTGAGAGGTTGTTTCCCCTGGTTGGAGAGTCTAGAACAGTCTCAGGATAAGGGGTCGGCCATTTAGGAATGAGATGAAGAGGAATTTCTTCACTCAGAGGGTGGTGAATCTTTGGAATTCTCTGCCCCAGAGGGCTATGGAGGCTCAGTATATTTAAGACAGGGATCAATGGATTTTTCAACACTAGAGTAATCAGGGGATATGGGGATAGGGCAGGAAAGTGGAGTTGAGGCCGAAGATCAGCCATGATTCTATTGAAGGGCGGAGCAGGCTCGAAGGCCTGCTCCTGATCCTAATTATTATGTTTTTGTACTCTTAATTTTGCGTCTTATAAACGCCACCATTCAGATGCTACAAGCCCGTTAGACAGTTAGACACATTGTCCGCATGCCCGATGCTAGACTCACGAAACAAGCGCTCTACTCTGAGCTACGTCACAGGGCAGACGGGCCCCAGGAGGGCAGAGAAAACGTTTCAAGGACACCCTCAAAGCCTCCTTGAAAAAATGTGACAGTCCCACCGACTCTTGGGAATCCCTGGCCCAAGACCGGCTCAAAGGGGAGGAGGAGCATCCGGGGAGACGCCGAACACCTTGAGTCTCTTCGTCGGGAGCACGCGGAAGTCAAGTACAAACAGCGGAAGGAGCGCACGGCAAACCAAGCCCCTCTCACCTGTTGTGTATGGAGAAAGAGTCAGACTGAACACTGTGAGCTCAAAGTAAAGTTTGACCGTAGTCTTTTATTGCAGGTCTCCAGAGTGCCTCTCCAACCTGTGAGGCCTCCTTAAATGCCTATGCTCCCAAGGGATTATGGGATCCCTTGGGACTCCAGGGGATGAGCCCTCTGGTGGCTGTACAGAGTAAATACAAGTCCACATATGTAACAACATTAACCCCAAAGTCAATAGTGTAACTATTTATAATGTGAGGTGATCTGCGGCCCTTCTTGCCCTGGTTGATCGTCTCGGTGTGAAAGCTGGTACTGTTGAATCATTTGTTGGGCCCTCGCTGGGCTGCTGTGCAGCTGGCCTTGCTGGGCTGCCTGGTGTGTTGGGCCCTGTAGGGCTGCTGTGGATGATGGGTTCTGCTTCGTGGTCAACCGTGGTGCCGGTTTCCACTGGTGTGTGTGTTGGGGGATCAAAAAAGGTAGGATCCAAGGTGGGTTGCTCAGGGTAGTTCGTGAGTCTGAGTTTGATTTGGTCCAGGTGTTTCCGGTGAATGAGTCCATTTCAAAGTTTGACCCGAAACACCCTGCTCCCCTCTTTGGCCATGACAGTGCCGGGAAGCCACTTGGGACCTTGTCCATAATTTAATACAATAGGATCATTGACTTCAATCTCGCGTGACACATTTGCGCTATCATGGTATGCACTTTGTTGAAGCCGCCTGCTCTCTACCTGTTCATGTAGATCAGGGTGAACTAACGAGAGCCTTGTCTTAAGTGCTCTTTTCATGAGCAGTTCAGCAGGTGGGATCCCAGTGAGTGAGTGTGGTCTCATGCGGTAACTAAGCAGAACTCGGGATAGGTGAGTCTGCAGTGAGCCTTCAGTTACCCTCTTCAAGCCTTGCTTGATGGTTTGCACTGCTTTCTCTGCCTGACCATTGGACGCTGGTTTAAACAGGGCAAATGTGACATGTTTGATCCCGTTACAGGTCATGAATTCTTTGAACTCAGCACTAGTAAAACATGGCCCGTTGTCGCTCACCAGGACATCGGGTAGGCCATGAGTGGCAAACATGGCCCACAGGCTTTCGGTAGTGGCAGCGGACGTGCTAGCCGACATTATCTCGCATTCAATCCACTTGGAGTGCGCGTCTACAACCACAAGGAACATTTTACCCAAGAACGGGCCTGCATAGTCGACGTGGAACCTAGACCACGGTTTGGAGGGCCAAGACCATAAACTTAGTGACGCCTCCCTGGGTACATTGCTTAACTACGAGCATGTATTACATCTGTGAACGCAGGACTCTAAGTTCGCATCGATACCGGGCCACCACACGTGGGATCTAGCTATCGCTTTCATCATTACGATGCCTGGGTGGGTACTGTGGAGGTCATTGATGAAGGTGTCTCTGCCCTTCTTGGGGACCACTACTCGATTGCCCCACAGAAGGCAGTCTGCCTGTATAGACATTTCATCTTTGCGCCACTGGAACGGCTTTATCTCTTCCTGCATTTCCACTGGGACACTGGACCAGCTCCCGTGAAGCTCACAGCTTTTGACTAGAGATAATAAGGGGTCCTGGCTTGTCCAGGTTTTGATCTGCCGGGCAGTGACGGGTGATTGCTTACTCTCAAACGCTTCCATAACCATGGCTAGATCTGCGGGCTGCGCCATTTCCACCCCCGTGGTGGGCAATGGCAGCCTACTGAGAGCATCGGCGCAGTTTTCAGTGCCTGGCCAGTGGCAGATGGCATAGTTGTATGCAGACAACATGAGCGCCCATCTCTGGGTGCGGGCCGATGTGTTGGTATTTATCCCTTTACTCTCAGAAAACAGGGATATAAATGGCTTATGGTCAGTTTCCAACTCAAATTTTAGCCCAAATAGGTTTGGATGCATTTACTTTACCCCATAGACACACGCTAACGCTTCTTTTTCAATCATGCTGTAGGCTCTCTTGGCCTTAGACAGACTCCTGGATGCATAAGCAACCGGTTGCAGTTTCCTGAAATCATTGGCTTGTTGCAAAACACACCCAACGCCATATGACGATACATCACATAACGTTTACATGGATCATACAACACGAGCAATTTGTTTGAGTTTAACAATTTTCTCGCTTTTACAAAGGCATTTTCTTGGCTTTTGCCCCCTTTTCGTAGTAAGACATGTAATGGTTCTAGCAGGATGCTGAGACCTGGTAAGAAGTTACCAAAGTAGTTCAAAAGTCCCAGGAACGACCGCAGCTCCGTCACATTCTGTGGCCTCGGTGCGTTCTCTATTGCCTCCGTCTTCGCGTTGGTGGGCCTGATGCCGTCCACCGCAATCCTCCTTCCCAGAAACTCCACTTCAGGCACCAGGAAAATGCACTTTGAGCATTTTAACTTGAGTCCCACGCGGTTGAGTCGACTAAGAATCTCCTCCAGGTTCTGCAGATGTTCGACTGTGTTCCGACCTGTGACCAAGATGTCGTCCTGGAAGACCATGGTGTGCGGGACCGACTTCAGTAAACTTTCCATGTTCCACTGGAATATCGCCGACACGGATCGAATTCCAACCGGCATCTGTTATAAACAAAAAGATCTTTGTGCATGTTGATGCAGGTGAGGGCCTTTGATGATTCCTCCAGTTTCTGCGTCATGTAGGCTGAAGTTAGATCCAGCTTTGTGAACATCTTTCCTCCTGCCAGAGTTGCAAAGAGGTCGTCGGCTTTTGGTTGTGGGTATTGGTCCTGCAGGGAGAAACGATTGATAGTTACTTTGTAGTCGCCACAAATTCTGACAGTGCCATCTCCCTTGAGGACTAGAACAATAGGACTGGCCCACTCGCTGAACTCGATCGGTGAAATGATGCCCTCTCGTTGCAGCCGGTCTAGCTCGATCTCTACCCTTTCTCTCATCATGTACGGTACTGCTCTCGCCTTGTGATGGATGGGTAGCGTCCCCGGAATTAGGTGGCTCTGCACTTTTGCTTGGAATTTCCCGATGCCTGGTTCGAACAGCGAAGGAAATTTGTTTAAGACCTGGGCACACGAAGTGTTGTCAGCGGGCGATAGCGCTCGGACGCCATCCTAGTTCCAGCGTACCTTTTCCAGCCAGCTCCTGCAGAGCAGCGTGAGACCATTGCCCGGTACCACCCAGAGTGGCAGCTTGTGCACCGCTCCATCTTAGAAGACCTTTACGGTAGCACTGCCGATTACAGGAATCAGTACTTTAGTGTAAGTTCTTAGTCTCGTGCGAACTGGAGTTAAGATTGGCCTTGAGGCTTTGTTGCACCACAACCTTTCGAAAGTCTTTTTGCCCATGATGGACTGGCTCGCACCCGTGTCCAGCTCCATTGATACCGGGAGTCCATTTAGTTCAACATTCAGCATTATCGGGGGACAATTCGTGGTGAATGTGTGCACCCCATGTACCTCTGCCTCCTCGATCTGAGGCTCTGGTTCATCGTGATCCTCCGTGGATCTGTACTCCTCTGCAACGTGATGGTTTTCAGGTTTAACAGGCTTAGCAGCTCGCCTGCACACTCGTTGAGGTGTCCCATTGTTCCACAGCCCTTGCAAACGTATCATTTGAATTGGCATGAATGGAAACGATGATCACCTCCGCAGCACCAACAAGGTGTTAATGGCCTTGCATTCATCACCCTTGATGGTGGACTCTGAGACATCTGCGGACGTGTAGCTGCAGGTATGTGTGACCTGCCCTGTACATAACGATTTGAAAACAACATCACTTTGTTCACAGTACTTGTAGCAGTACTTGTGTGCTGAGAGATTTGCTTAGTATTGTCACTGGTGGCAATGAACGCCTGGGCTATCGCTATGGACTTACTCAAGGTTGGGGTCACTGCAGTCAAAAGCTTGTGAAGTATGGTTTCGTGGCCAATGCCAAGTACGAAAAAGTCTCTGAGCATGTGCTCCAAATGTCCTTCAAATTTGCAATGTCCTGCAAGGTGTCTTAGCTCGGCGACATAACTCGCCACTTCCTGGCCTTCAGACCTTTTGTAGGCGTAGAACCGGTACCTCACCATCAGAATGCTTTCCTTCGGGTTCAAATGCTCTCGGACCAGTGTGCACAAATCGTCGTACGATTTCTCCGTGGGTTTCGTTGGAATGAGCAGATTCTTCATCAGGTCATACGTTGGTGCCCCACAGACAGTGAGGAGGATCACTCTATGTTTGGCAGCGCTCTCTTCCCCATCTAGCTCGTTGGCCACGAAGTATTGGTCGAGTCGCTCCACAAAAGTTTCCCAATCATCTTCCTCCGAAAATTTCTCCAGGGTGCCCACTGTTCTCTGCATCTTTAGGTTCGCTATCTGTATCTCGTCGCCAGTTGTTGTGTATGGAGAAAGAGTCAGACTGAACACTGTGAGCTCAAAGTAAAGTGTGACCTTAGTCTTTTATTGCAGGTCTCTGGAGTGCCTCTCCAACCTGTGAAGCCTCCTTAAATACCTGTGCTCCCAAGGGATTATGAGATCCCTTGGGACTCCAGGGAATGAGCCCTCTGGTGGCTGTACAGAGTGAATACAAGTCCGCATATATAACACCACCCACCCGTCCCTCCAACCCCCATGTGCCCCACCTGTGACAGAGACTGTAGGTCCCACATTGGTCTCATCAGTCACCTGAGAACTCATCTTAGTGTGGTAGCAAGTCATTCTCGACTCTGGGGGACCGCCTAAGAAGAAAAGAAGATATCGCATGTTCCTTCATTGCCGCTGGGTCACAATCCTGGAACTCCCTCCCTAACAGCACTGTGGGAGCACCTTCACCACACGGACTGCAGCGGTTCAAAAGGCCTTCTCAAGGGGCAATTAGGGATGGGCAATAAATGCCAGCCTTGCCAGCGACGCCCACATCTTGTGAATGAAATAATTACATTTTTTAATCTGCTGCAGGTGCCATGGAACCAAGAAAAAAATATAAAAATGAGATAGCAACAAAATGGAGACTGAACTCAACAACCTGGGTTCCCACCAAGCACAATTACCTGTTTATCTTACAAAAGCAAAATACTGTGAACGCTGGAAATCTGAAACATAAACAGAAGATAAAGGTACGTGGAGTCAGAGGAAATGTATTAGCATGGATCGAGAATTGGCTGGCTCACAGAAAGCAGAGAGTCGGGATAAATGGGTCCTTTTCGGGTTGGAAATCGGTGGGTAGTGGTGTGCCACAGGGATCGGTGCTGGGACCACAATTGTTTACAATATACATAGGTGACCTGGAAGAGGGGACAGAGTGTAGTGTAACAAAATTTGCAGATGACACAAAGATTAGTGGGAAAGCGGGTTGTGTAGAGGACACAGAGAGGCTGCAAAGAGATTTAGATAGGTTAAGCGAATGGGCTAAGGTTTGGCAGATGGAATACAATGTTGGAAAATGTGAGGTCATCCACCTTGGAAAAAAAAACAGTAAAAGGGAATATTATTTGAATGGGGAGAAATTACAACATGCAGCGGTGCAGAGGGACCTGGGGGTCCTTGTGCATGAATCCCAAAAAGTTAGTTTGCAGGTGCAGCAGGTAATCAGGAAGGCAACTGGAATGTTGGCCTTCATTGTGAGAGGGATGGAGTACAAAAGCAGGGAGGTCCTGCTGCAACTGTACAGGGTATTGGTGAGGCCGCACCTGGAGTACTGCGTGCAGTTTTGGTCACCTTACTTAAGGAAGGATATACTAGCTTTGGAGAGGGTACAGAGACGATTCACTAGGCTGATTCCGGAGATGAGGGGGCTACCTTATGATGATAGATTGAATAGACTGGGTCTTTACTCGTTGGAGTTCAGAAGGATGAGGGGGGATCTTATAGAAACATTTAAAATAATGAAAGGGATAGACAAGATGGAGGCAGAGAGGTTGGTTCCACTGGTCGTGGAGACTAGAACTAGGGGGCACAGCCTCAAAATACGGGGGAGTCAATTTAAAACCGAGTTGAGAAGGAATTTCTTCTCCCAGAGGATTGTGAATCTGTGGAATTCTCTGCCCAAGGAAGCAGTTGAGGCTAGCTCATTGAATGTATTCAAATCACAGATAGATATATTTTTAACCAATAAGGGAATTAAGGGTTACGGGGAGCGGGCGGGTAAGTGGAGCTGAGTCCACGGCCAGATCTTGTTGAATGACGGAGCAGGCTCGAGGGGCTAGATGGCCTACTCCTGTTCCTAATTCTTATGTTCTTATGTTCTTATGCTAGAAATACTCAGCAGGTCAGGCAGCATCTGTGGAGCGAAACAGAGAACTGGAAGAAGTTAGAGATGCAACAGGTTTTTAAGCGAGTGTAGGGGCAGGGAAAGGGGGGCGGAGGGGAGGCAAGAACAAAAGAGAAGGTCTGTGATGGGGTGGAAGGCAGGAGAGATTAGAGAGACAAAAGGGGATGATGGTGCTAAGCAAAAGGAGTTGGCAATGGGACAAGTTAAGAAACAAAAGATGTGTCTAGAGAGGGTGTAAATGGGAATGGCAGAATCATCAACAACTGAAAAAATAGGGGCAGAGATTATGGTCTGAAATTGTTGAACTCGACGTTGAGCCCAGAAGGCTGTCGAGTGCCTAATCGAAAGATGAGGTGCTGTTCCTCGAGCTTGCGTTGAGCTATGTTGGAACGAGTGTAGGAGACCAGGGACGGAGAGGTCGGAGTGGGAGTGGAGGGGGGAATTAAAGTGACAGGCGACCGGAAGCTCGGGGTCACGCTTACGGACTGTACGGAGGTGTTCCGCGAAGCGGTCACCCAATCTACGCTCGGTCTCCCCAATGTAGAGGAGACCACATGGTGAGCAGCCAATACAGTGTACTAAATTGCAAGAAGTACAAGTTAATGGCTGTTCCACCTGGAGTGTTTGTCTTGGTTTTCATTCTAATTTATTTAGTTTTTTATTCGTTTGCAGGATGTGGGTGTCGCTGACAAGGCTGGTCATTTATTGCCCATCACCCTTGTTGCCCCCAGGGGCAATAAATGACCAGCCTTTGTCAGCGATGGCCCTCTTCCTGAACCATTGCTGATTTGATACAAATGAGTGGGTTGCTAGATCCCTTCAAAAACAACAACAACTTGTGTTTATACAGCGCCTTTAACGTAGTGAAAAGTCCCAAGGCGCTTCACAGGCGTATTATGCGGTAGAAATTTGATAGCGAGCTGCACAAGTAGAAATTAGCGCAGGTCAGAGAGGTAGGCTTTAAGGAGCGTCTCGAAGGAGGAGAGAGAGGTAGAGAGGTGGGGGGGGAAGAGGTTTAGGGAGGGAATTCCGGAGCTCGGGGCCCAGGCAACAGAAGGCACGGCCACCGATGGTGGAGCGATTATAATCAGGGATGCTCAGGAGGGCAGAATTAGAGGAGCGCAGACATCTCGGGGTGGGGAGGGGCATGTGGATCTGGAGGGGATTACAGAGATAGGGAGGGGGCGAGGGCCATGGAGGGATTTGAAAACAAGGATGGGAATTTTGAAATCGAGGCGTTGCTTAACCGGAAGCCAGTGTGTAGGTCAGCGAGCACAGGGAGTGATGGGTGAGTCCACTTGAAGGGGAAGTAACATTTGTCGATGGTTCCAGGCCATGTACACGGGGTGGGCAGTTGTGAGGAAGGATGGTTGGGTGGTCCAACAAGGGGCACTGGAAGGAGGGGATTCCGCCCAGCTAGCAGAACTGGTAGCCCTAATTGAAGCATTACGGGCTTGCCAAGGGAAACGAGTGACTATTCACACCGATAGGCGGTATGCGTTTGGCGTAGCTCATATGGCCTCATGACCCCCCGGGTGTTTGCAACATCCTCAGCGGGCCACATTAAACATGAAGCATCAGCGAAGGCACTGTTAGAGGCCGCAGGGCTTCCACTGGAGGTGGCAGTAGTCAAGGTAAAAGCGCATGAGAGGGGAGACGATTGGCTACAGAAAGGAAACGAATGGGCTGGCATGGCGGCTACAGAGGCTGCCGAAGGTATGCCCCCTCCTCCGGCCTCGGTGGCAGCTTGTGCCATCGGACCAGAGGGAGTAAATAAGACGCAGCTGCACACATATACGTCAGAGGAAGAGAGGGAGGTATGGAAGGGTGGGCAGATGCAACCTGGAGTGTGGACGTTGGAAGGGATAGAACTGGTTGTAGCCCCCGAGTGTGTCAGGCAGAATCTACTGGGAATCTATCAAGGGGATATGCATCAAGGAAAGCAAGGGATGCTGCACTTACTACGGAGGTATTGGTGGTGGCCAGGAACGGGCCGCTGGCATGCCACTCCAGGAAGCAGCGCGAGCTCGTGCAGGAGGGCGACGGCTGTGAAGAGGGGTAGAGAGGGGGAGAGGGATTGGACGTCACCCAAATCCAGGTCGCTGATTGGAGCGTGGGCAGGTACAGCAGGAGCGGGGAGGTCGGGGCGCAGGAGCGGCGAGAGACTGCAGAGTGACGTGATCGGGGCCCAGGAGAGGCGTGAGTTAGGGGCCCAGAAGAGGCGAGGGCCCAGGGGGCAGCACGGGCCCAGCCCACACTGCGATATGTGCACGCACGAGGTCCGTGCAGCAGAGCAGGTCTCCAGTCGTCCTGGTTAACCCTTGCCACTGGACCAAGACCGAGCTCTGTCAAGCCCGTGTGGCGGCTGGTGTGCAACGGTCACCCCACGTTAAAAAAATCCACGCACAGGCATCTTCCACCCTTCAACATGTGGTTCGGGATCCGGAATATTAGCTCCTTCATTGAAACACCGGTGAGCTCATCCCTTTTTGGTGTGGAAACAAGTCATCCTCGCTTCGAGGGACCGCCTATGATGATGATGATGATGATGATATGCTACTGAGGGGGAACTGGGTGATACTGTGACTTACACACAGAATTTTAATCTCTGGGGACTAATTCTAAATCCATGTTAGTCTCCTCCCTAAACTGGTTGTACCCAGTCTGGCCCCGGCAACCGAATTTTAATTTGATTTTATATATTTTAAAGTTTAGTTTGTTTTAATTGCCGGGCTTTAGTGTCCCCCTCCCCTTTTATAGGGGACACTTGTAAAATTTATGATTTTAAAGCCCCCCCCCCAAAAAAAATAAAAAAACCCCCCCCCACAAAAAACAAAAAAAAAGGGCAGTTGGAAAGTGTCTGGTTTGTCCCCCAGAGCGGGGAGGGGCACTTGATCTAATGTTTAATTTTGGTTACTCCAAAAGAGTTGTGGAGCTGTTGGCTGGGCTTAGCTCAGTGGATAGCACTCTAACCTTTGAGTCAGTAGGTTGCAGGTTCAAGTCCCATTCCAGTAACATTCCCTCCCCCTTTAATCAGGGGGGGGGGGCACTTGTCTTATTTGATTACAACCAAAAAGAGTTGTACCCAGTTTGGAGCAGGTTCATACCAATCACTGCAAAGCTGTCCCTAATTCAGCATTAATTGACAATTGAGCCAGATACCTTTAAAGAGGAGAGGAGGAATTAGAGTGGGTTTCTCTGTCTTGGTGCAGACGATATATTGCAGCAAAGTTAAAGGAATTTCACCAGAGAGATTACAAGGTTGAGGGGAATACTGTGACAGACAGGCGACATTAAGCCATTTGTTGAGGCAGACAAAACCACATAGTAACCACAGGGAACAAAAGATTGAAGTTCATTCATAAAGGGTGGAACCGAGAGAGGGTTTTACATGGAATTACATCGAGTGTACGGCACAGAAACAGGCCATTCGGCCCCATGGGTCCGTGCCGGTGTTTATGCTCCACACCAACCCCCTCCCATTCCTCTCCATCTCACCCCATCAACATATCCCTCTATTCCTTTCTCCCTCATGTGTTTATCCAGCCTCCTCTCAACGCCCTGTTCCACATTTGGAATTCTCTGCCCCAGAGAGCTGTGGAGGCTCAGTCGTTGAGTATATTCAAAGCTGAGATCGATCGACTTTTGGACTCTTGCGGGATCAACGGACACGGGACTAACGCGGGAAAGTGGGATTGAAGTCGAAGATCAGCCGTGATCTTATTGAATGGCGGAGCAGGCTCGAGGGGTCGTATAATCTACTCCCGCTACTAATTCTTATGTATATTCTCACCACTCTCTGGGTAAAGAAGTTTCTCCTGAATTCCCCATTGGATTTATTAGTGACTGTCTTGTATTTATGGCCCCTAGTTCTGGTCTCCCTCACAAGTGGAAACATCTTCTCTCCCTATCGAACCCCTTCATAATTTTATAGACCTGTATCAGGTTGTCCCTCAGCCTTCCTGTGTCGAGAGAAACAAGCCTCCATCTGTTCAGCCTTTTGCGATAGTTATAACCTCGAGTCCCACACGCTCACTGCTCTCTGGGTAAAGACGTTTTCCATTCATTTCTTGTTTCATTTGTTAGTGACTATCTTGTATTGGTGGCCGAGACATAGTGGAGTTAAAAGAGACATAGAGGGATATCCCCCTAAACTCAAAGAGAGGTGATGCATGTAACGTGCTCTGGTATACTCCCTGGCCTGGGTTTTAGGATTTTCTGATTTTGGGGCGAAAGCAGCGGCGGGTCGGGAAAGTTAGTGCCCGGGAATAGTTTACGTTGTGGTAAGGAAGTTTGGGCATCTGGGTCCTGAATCAAGGGGGGGAACGCTAAGGGAGGCGTTGTACACCTCTCGTGGCACAGGGATGGGAAAATCGTGAACAAAAGTGCTTGGCCGGGAGCGTACCCAGAGAGGCCTGTGGCAGTGGGGGAGGGAGGGGTGTTGGGGGTGGGGGGGGGAGAAAAACCCTAAAAAAAAAACCCCCACAAAAACATTCCCAAAACATTGCCCACACTACCACAACACAAATCGCTAAAAACATTCGAAGGACAAAGACTCGCGCTGACCTTGGGAGTGCTTTACATCCTTCCCCGCCGCCGGCTATGCCTCGCGGACCGCTCGGATTCCCCAGGCGGTCATTGCAAGCGCGCTTCCGGGCGGACGGGTCAGGGCAAAAGGCCAAACTCCTGCCGGTGCCGGCAACGAGAGGCGATGCATGCCCAGCGCCGGCAAAACCGGACTGGAGGATCGCGACGGGGCGCAGGAGACCCGAACGCTGGCCTTTCTCGCTGCTCCGGGGCAAACCCGCAGCCCAAAGGTTCGGAAAATTCAGCCCGGGTGTTTGTGATGGAAGAGGCATTCAGCAAGAAAACCGAGCACATTAATCAACAAAATAGAGGTGTCTGCTGTGGCTCAGTGGGTAGCACTCTCTCTGCCTCTTGAAACTAGACGTTGCATGTCCAATGGTTCAAGTCCCCCCCCCCCCCAGAGATCTCAGCACATAATCCAGGGGGATACTTCAGTGTGGTATTGAGGGAGTGCTGCACTGTCAGAGGTGCCGGCTTCGAGGTGGGAAGTTAAACTAATGCCACGTCTATCCTCCCAGGTGGAGATAAAGGATCCCACGGCCTCTATTCGAACAACAACAACGATGTTGTGAGATTGTGAAAGATTCTACGTGAATGCAAGTCCTTTCTTTCTCTTTCTTAATATCGGTGAGCACAACAATTCTAACTCCCCGGTGTCTATCATGATAGGGCCTGGTTGGTGGTAATCACTGGGGCCTGGTTGGTGGTAATCACTATGGAGCCTGGCTGGTGGTAATCACTATGGAGCCTGGTTGAAGTTAATCACTATGGGGCCTGGTTGGTGTTAGTCACTATGGGGCCTAGTTGGTGGTAATCACTATGGCGCCTAGTTGGTGTTAGTCACTATGGGGCCTAGTTGGTGGTAATCACTATGAGGCCCAGTTGGTGTTAATTACTATGGAGCCTGGTTGATGTTAATCACTATGGGGCCTAGTTGGTGGTAATCACTATGGGGCCTAGTTGGTGGTAATCACTATGGGGCCTAGTTGGTGGTAATCACTATGAGGCCTAGTTGGTGTTGATCACTATTTGGCCTGGTTGGTGTTAATCACTATGAGGCCTGGTTGGTGGTAATCACTATGGGGCCTGGTTGGTGTTAATCACTATGAGGCCTGGTTGGTGGTAATCACTATGAGGCCTAGTTGGTGTTGATCACTATTGGGCCTGGTTGGTTGTAATCACTATGGGGCCTGGTTGGTGGTAATCACTATGAAGCCTGGTTGGTGTTAATCACTATGAAGCCTGATTGATATTAATCACTATGGGGCCTGGTTGGTGGTAATCACTATGGGGCCTGGTTGGTGTTAATCACTATGAGGCCTGGTTGGTGGTAATCACTATGAGGCCTAGTTGGTGTTGATCACTATTGGGCCTGGTTGGTGTTAATCACTATGAAGCCTGATTGATATTAATCACTATGAAGCCTGATTGATATTAATCACTATGGGGCCTGGTTGGTGGTAATCACTATGGGGCCTGGTTGGTGTTAATCACTATGAGGCCTGGTTGGTGGTAATCACTATGAGGCCTAGTTGGTGTTGATCACTATTGGGCCTGGTTGGTGTTAATCACTATGAAGCCTGATTGATATTAATCACTATGGGGCCTGGTTGGTGGTAATCACTATGGGGCCTGGTTGGTGTTAATCACTATGAGGCCTGGTTGGTGGTAATCACTATGAGGTCTAGTTGGTGTTGATCACTATTGGGCCTGGTTGGTGTTAATCACTATAAGGCCTAGTTGGTGGTAATCACTATGGGGCCTGGTTGGTGGTAATCACTATGAGGCCTGGTTGGTGTTAATCACTATGGGGCCTAGTTGGTGGTAATCACTATGAGGCCTGGTTGGTGGTAATCACTATGAGGCCTAGTTGGTGTTGATCACTATTGGGCCTGGTTGGTGTTAATCACTATGAGGCCTAGTTGGTGGTAATCACTATGGGGCCTGGTTGGTGGTAATCACTATGGGGCCTAGTTGGTTGTAATCACTATGGGGCCTGGTTGGTGGTAATCACTATGAAGCCTGGTTGGTGTTAATCACTATGAAGCCTGATTGATATTAATCACTATGGGGCCTGGTTGGTGGTAATCACTATGGGGCCTGGTTGGTGTTAATCACTATGAGGCCTGGTTGGTGGTAATCACTATGAGGCCTAGTTGGTGTTGATCACTATTGGGCCTGGTTGGTGTTAATCACTATGAAGCCTGATTGATATTAATCACTATGGGGCCTGGTTGGTGGTAATCACTATGGGGCCTGGTTGGTGTTAATCACTATGAGGCCTGGTTGGTGGTAATCACTATGAGGCCTAGTTGGTGTTGATCACTATTGGGCCTGGTTGGTGTTAATCACTATAAGGCCTAGTTGGTGGTAATCACTATGGGGCCTGGTTGGTGGTAATCACTATGAGGCCTGGTTGGTGGTAATCACTATGAGGCCTAGTTGGTGGTAATCACTATGAAGCCTGATTGATATTAATTACTATGGGGCCTGGTTGGTGTTAATTACTTTGGGGCCTAGTTGGTGTTAATCACTATGGGGCCTGGTTGGTGTTAATCACTATGAAGCCCAGTTGCTGTTGATCACTATCGGGCCTGGTTGGTGTTAATTACTATGAGGCCTAGTTGGTGTTGATCACTATTGGGCCTGGTTGGTGTTAATCACTATGGGGCCTGGTTAGTGTTAATCACTATGAAACCTAGTTGGTGTTGATCACTATTGGGCCTGGTTGGTGTTAATCACTATGAAGCCTAGTTGGTGGTAATCACTATGGGGCCTGGTTGGTGGTAATCACTATGGGGCCTGGTTGGTGGTAATCACTATGGGGCCTGGTTGGTGGTAATCACTATGGGACCAGGTTGGTGGTAATCACTATGGGGCCTGGCTGGTGGTAATCACTATGAGGCCTGGTTGGTGTTAATCACTATGAAGCCTGATTGATATTAATCGCTATGGGGCCTGGTTGGTGAAATCACTATGAGGCCTAGTTGGTGTTGATCACTATTGGGCCTGGTTGGTGTTAATCACTATGAGGTCTAGTTGGTGGTAATCACTATTGGTTCTGGTTGGTGATAATCACTATGAGGCCTGGTTGGTGGTAATCACTATGGGGCCTGGTTGGTGTTAATCACTATGGGGCATAGTTGGTGGTAATCACTATGAGGCCTGGTTGGTGTTAATCACTATGAAGCCTAGTTGGTGGTAATCACTATGGGGCCTAGTTGGTGTTAATCACTATGGGGCCTGATTGGTGTTAATCACTATGAAGCCTAGTTGGTGGTAATCACTATGGGGCCTAGTTGGTGGTAATCACTATGAGGCCTGGTTGGTGTTAATCACTATGGGGCCTAGTTGGTGTTAATCACTATGGGGCCTGATTGGTGTTAATCACTATGAAGCCTAGCTGGTGGTAATCACTATGGGGCCTAGTTGGTGTTCATCACTATTGGGCCTAGTTGGTATTAATCACTATGGGGCCTGGTTGGTGTTAATCACTATGAAGCCTAGTTGGTGTTGATCACTATGGGGCCTGGTTGGTGTTAATCACTATGTGGTCTAGTTGGTGTTAATCACTATGGGGCCTGGTTGGTGGTAATCACTATGAGGCCTGGTTGGTGGTAATCACTATGGGGCCTGGTTGGTGTTAATCACTATGGGGCCTGGTTGGTGGTAATCACTATGAGGCCTGGTTGGTGTTAATCACTATGGGGCATAGTTGGTGGTAATCACTATGAGGCCTGGTTGGTGGTAATCACTATGAGGCCTGGTTGGTGTTAATCACTATGGGGCCTGGTTGGTGGTAATCACTATGAGGCCTGGTTGGTGCTAATCACTATGGGGCCTGGTTGGTGGTAATCACTATGAGGCCTGGTTGGTGGTAATCACTATGGGGCCTGGTTGGTGTTAATCACTATGGGGCCTGGTTGGTGGTAATCACTATGAGGCCTGGTTGGTGTTAATCACTATGGGGCATAGTTGGTGGTAATCACTATGAGGCCTGGTTGGTGGTAATCACTATGAGGCCTGGTTGGTGTTAATCACTATGGGGCCTGGTTGGTGGTAATCACTATGAGGCCTGGTTGGTGTTAATCACTATGGGGCATAGTTGGTGGTAATCACTATGAGGCCTGGTTGGTGGTAATCACTATGAGGCCTGGTTGGTGTTAATCGCTATGAGGCCTGGTTGGTGGTAATCACTATGGAGCATAGTTGGTGGTAATCACTATGAGGCCTGGTTGGTGGTAATCACTATGGGGCCTGGTTGGTGGTAATCACTATGGGGCCTGGTTGGTGTTAATCACTATGGGGCGTAGTTGGTGGTAATCACTATGAGGCCTGGTTGATGGTAATCACTATGAGGCCTGGTTGGTGTTAATCACTATGGGGCCTGGTTGGTGGTAATCACTATGAGGCCTGGTTGGTGGTAATCACTATGAGGCCTGGTTGGTGTTAATCACTATGGGGCCTGGTTGGTGTTAATCACTATGGAACCTGGTAAGTGTTAATCACTATGGGGCCTGGTTGGTGTTAATCACTGTGGGGCCTGGTTGGTATTAATCACTATGGAACCTGATTGGTGTTAATCACTATGGGGCCTGGTTGGTGTTAATCACTATGGGGCCTGGTTGGTGTTAATCACTATGAGGCCTGGTTGGTGGTAATCGCTATGGTGCCTGGTTTCTGGTAATCACTGGGGCCTGGTTGGCGGTAATAATTTTGGGGCCTAGTTGGTGGTAATCACTATGGGACCTAGTTGGTGGTAATCACTATGGGGCCTGCTTGGTGATAATCACTATGGGGTCTGGTTGGTGGTAATCACTATGGGGCCTAGTTGGTGGTAATCACTATGGGGCCTGCTTGGTGATAATCACTATGGGGTCTGGTTGGTGGTAATCACTATGGGGCCTAGTTGGTGGTAATCACTATGGGGCCTGCTTGGTGATAATCACTATGGGGCCTGCTTGGTGATAATCACTATGGGGCCTGGTTGGTGGTAATCACTATGGGGCCTGCTTGGTGATAATCACTATGGGGCCTGGTTGGTGGTAATCACTATGGGGCCTGCTTGGTGGTAATCACTATGGGGCCTGGTTGGTGGTAATCACTATGGGGCCTGGTTGGTGGTAATCACTATGGGGCCCACCTTTTCACCCAGTTTTCTCAATTGAAGAAAACTTTGTATGAGTTCGCATGCCTCAGTGATAACCAAGAATAGCATCACCACAGGGTAAATTCTTGTCGTCCTTATGACATTTAAAGGTTGACCTGTTCAGGTTTTGCATCAATCGGTTTCTATGGAAACCCAGCGAGGACTGTCGGAAGGGGGAAAATAATATTATGTCAGCTGCCTGCTCTTTCAAGTCGAGAGTGGAACTGATTCAACTACTCTCCAGGGCGACTGAGTTTCACGCATAGAGAGTCAAAGAACCGGTTTGGAAACCCCCAACTTTCTTTATCTTCTAGGTATTCAGACACCCTGAGTTTCCTGTAACTTTGCACAACACAAATCTGGGGCGGTTCAGAGAGTTCAGCGATGTTAAACATAAAAGCAGAGGTGTCACTGATTTGTGGAGTACAATTTTTGTAAAACATTTAATCAAGTGCCCCCTTATACTAGAACTGACCAATTAACAAATTAAACTTTGAAACCAATCAAATTAAAATGTGGTTGCCGGGGGTGATGGTGCACTCCAGTCCCTCCGGTGCCCACCTCTCGTGGAAGGCCGCGAGCGTACCGGTGGACACCGCGTGCTCCATCTCCAGGGACACCCTGGCTCGGATGTAACCGCGGAAGACAGGCAGGCAGTCGAGCTGAACGACCCCCTCGACCGCCCGCTGCCTGACGGCCCCCTTGGCCGTACCCAGGAGCAGTCCTTCAAGGAGGCCTTCCGACCTACCCGCTCCCCTCCACACAGGGTGCCCAAAGATCAGGAGTGTGGGACTGAAGTGCAGCCAAATGGCCCTGTGCGTAAATCCATGGGCTGAAAACGGGCCAGCTCCTCCAAATAGAAGGGCGGGACACACTGCCAGAAAGCTAACCCCCTCCCTCCCCTTGTCCCGGCCCAGTGACCCGCACTCCCCACTGTCCCTCATCAAGGTGGCTCATGGGCAGCACTCTAACGCCCCTGACTCAGATAGCTCATGGGCTCAAGTCCTTACTCCGGACACTCGAGCCCATAATCCACGCTGACACTCCCCAGCGCCAGTACTGAGGGAGCGCTGCACTGTCTGAGGGGCAGTACTGAGGGAGCGCTGCACTGTCTGAGGGGCAGTACTGAGGGAGCGCCGCACTGTCGGAGGGGCAGTACTGAGGGAGTGCTGCACTGTCGGAGGGGCAGTACTGAGGGAGCTGCTGCACTGTCTGAGGGGCAGTACTGAGGGAGTGCTGCACTGTCGGAGGGGCAGTACTGAGTGAGTGCTGCACTGTCGGAGGGGCAGTACTGAGGGAGCGCTGCACTGTCTGAGGGGCAGTACTGAGGGAGCGCTGCACTGTCGGAGGGGCAGTACTGAGGGAGCGCTGCACTGTCTGAGGGGCAGTACTGAGGGAGTGCCGCACTGTCGGAGGGGAAGTACTGAGGGAGTGCTGCACTGTCGGAGGGGCAGTACTGAGGGAGCGCCGCACTGTTGGAGAGTCAGCACTGAGGGAGTGCTGCGCTGTCGGAGGGGCAGTACTGAGGGAGCGCCGCACTGTCGGAGGGGCAGTACTGAGGGAGCGCTGCACTGTTGGAGATGCCACCTTTCGGATGAGACATTAAACTGAGGCCCCGTCTGCTCTCTCAAGTGGACGTAATAGATCCCATGGCACTATTTCGAAGAGCAGGGGGAGTTCTTCCCGGTGTCCTGGGGCCAATATTTATAGAAACATAGAAAATAGGTGCAGGAGTAGGCCAATCGGCCCTTCGAGCCTGTACCACCATTTAATAAGATCATGGCTGATCATTCACAGTACCCCTTTCCTGCTTTCTCTCCATACCCCTTGATCCCTTTAGCTGTAAGGGCCACATCTAACTCTCTCTTGAATATATCCAATGAACTGGCCTCAACGACTCTCTGTGGTAAGGAATTCCACAGGTTAACAACTCTCTGAGTGAAGAAGTTTCTCCTCATCTCCGTCCTAAATGGCTTACCCCTTATCCTTAGACTGTGTCCCCTGGTTCTGGACTTACCCAACATCGGGAACATTCTTCCTGCATCTAACCTGTCCAGTCCCGTCAGAATTTTATATGTTTCTATGAGGTCCCCTCTCATCCTTCTAAACTCCAGTGAATACAGGCCCAATCGATCCAGTCTCTCCTCATATGTCAGTCCTGCCATCCCAGGAATCAGTCTGGTGAGCCTTTGCTGCACTCCCTCAATAGCAAGAATGTCCTTCCTCAGATTAGGAGACCAACACTGAACACAAAATTCCCTCAGGCAACATCACTAAAACAGATTATGTGGTCATTATCTTCTTCCTCTTAGGCAGGCCCCGGAGCCGAGGAAGACTTGCTTCCACACTAACACGAGTTCTCAGGTGACTGATGAGACCAATGTGGGACGTATAGTCTGTGTCACAGGAGGGGCAGAGGGTGGTTGGAGGGACGGGTGGGTGGGGGGGGGCTTGGGTTGTCGTGTGCTCCTTCCGCTGTTTATACTTGGCTTCCGCGTGCTCCCGGCGACGAGACTCAAGGTGTTCGGCGGCTTCTCGGATGTTCCTCCTCCCCTTTGTGCGATCTTGGACCAGGGATTCCCAGCTGTCAGCGGGGATGTTGCATTTTTTCGATCACATTGTTGTTTGTGGGAGCTTGCTGTGCACACATTGGCTGCCGCGGTTCCTAGAATGCAACAGCGGCTACACTTCAAAAATGTACTTCATTGGCTGTCAAGCACTTTGAGGCCATGAAAGGCCCCGATAGAAATGCAAATCTGTCCTTTCAGTTTCCACTCATAACAATAGCGGCTCTGTTTAATAATTGCTCCCCGACCAACGCAAATTAAACCTGTTGCTCTGCCGAAGCCCGAAGCAGCTATAAAAGACGCACACTGCTAGTTCCAAAGTTCATCCTCGGCATCATCGAGTTAGTTATTATTTTGTTCTTAATCTCCTGACTCTTGTCGCATCTGAAGTGCGCGCTTCTGACATAATTGACAGCGAGGCTCGCTGCTGATACCTGGAGTTTTGTCGACACTCTCCTGCATTGTCCTGTCAGGACTCCAGGTACAATAGGCCATTCTATATTAATGGGCCGGGTAAGGTTGCTGGATTGCAGGCTCCTGACTGGTAGTGATAGAAATTTACAGCATGGAAGGAGGCCATTTCGGCCCATTGTGTCCGCGCCGGCCGACCAAGAGCTATCCAGCCTAATCCCACTTTCCAGCTCTCGGTCCGTAGCCCTGTAGGCCATTCAGCTTCACGTTAACCATTATCGGCTGGCTCTTTCCCAAGAATGAATACAGACCATACACTTCCTCCTCGGGTTGTGCATCTGGGCCAGCACTAGACTGGTCATCATCACCAATGTAATGAGCGACAGCACGCTTGCTCATTGTGGGCATATTCTCTGAAGATATCCCACTTTGGAACAGCCGTTACAGATGTACTGCCCAAACCGACACTGATGAGGCCGATGATTGGCCCCCACAACGCCAACAGGGTGAAATAGGATTCGTACCAGTTGGCGGACTTTGAGCAGCTACAGGTTTCACGTAAACGGTCGAGTAGGCCCTGCCATAAGCAGCTCTGCCAGACGACGACACAATCTTGTTTACAGTACTTGCCGTGGAGCTCCGACTTTTCGATGATATCTGCCTCAAATTATCATCAGTCGTCATGCATGCCTTGTCAGTCGCAATGGCCTTGCTCAAATCCAGCGTCTCTGCAGCCAATACCGTCCGGAGAATCACATCATGGTTGATGCCTAGCACGAAGAAATCTCGCAGCATGTCTTCCAACACGTCCCGAAGTTACACGGCTCAGCAGGCATCGAACCCCGACACATCCTGGCCCTCAGCACGAACATGTGTGTAGAAGCGATAGCGTGATATGATGATCCTCTTGTTTGGCTTGACATGGTTGCGTACCAACGCACACAAATCCTTGTATTCTTTGTCCGTTGGGCGTGCAGGTGAGAGCAGATTCTTCATGAGGCCATATATTCTTGAACCACAAACAGTGAGGAAAACCGCCCGGCGCCTAACTGCGTCATCGTCTCCCGCCATATTGTTGGCCACAAAATACTGATCCAGGCAGTCGATAAAATCCACCCAATCCTTGCCATCCATGAATCTCTCCAGAATTGCAATAGTGCCCATTGTGCATGCAAGGTTCTTAAGTTACCTCGTCGCCAATTGTTATGTCTCTAGTGACTCAAAAGACTTGTTACTGTAAACTCACTCAGGTGTCAACCTGGTCCACTTTATTCATGCCCAAAGTGACTATAAGACATGGTACCAGCACTTATATACCAGGGCCCGCGCACACGTGCGTACAGCCCGATGATCTCCGACAGTGGCGCCCCCTGGTGTCTAGTGACCCCAAGCAGCAATACATGACAGTTACGGCATTCCAAGTGCATAATACAAGTATCTTTTAAATGTGGTGAGGGTTTCTGCCTCTACCATACTTTCAGGCAGTGAGTTCCAGACCCCCACCACCCTCTGGGTGAAAAATGTTCTCAGCAACTCCCCTCTAATCCTTCTACTAAATACTTTAATACTATGTCCCCTGGTTATTGATAAGGGAAACAGGTCCTTCCTATCCACTCTATCCAAGCCCCTCATAATTTTATGCACCTCAATAAGGTCTCCCCTCAGCCTCCTCTGTTCCAAAGAAAACAAACACAGCACCTTCAATCTTTCCTCACAGCAAAATTCTCCAGTCCAGGCAACATCCTCATAAATCCCCTCTGTACCCTCTCGAATGCAATCACATCTTTCCTGTAATGTGGTGACCAGAACTGCATGCAGTACTCCAGCTGTGGCCTAACCAGTGTTTTATATCGTGTTCTGCAGTGTTTGGCACCCGGTATCAGTTTTTTAAAAATTATTCGTTGATGAAATGTGGGCATTGCTGACAAGGCCAGCATTTACTGTCCATCCCTAATTGCCCAGTTACAGAGATCAAGATATGCCTTCAATATCCACCTTCTCCTTGCGTAGCGAGTTGTTGTGATCTGGAACGCGCTGCCTGAAAGGGCGGTGGGACCAGTAACTTTGAAAAGGGAATTGGATCAAATACTTGGAAAGGAAAGATTTGCAGGGTTATGGGAAAAGAGCACGAGGACTGGGTCTAATTGGACAGCCCTTTCAGAAAGAGCTGGTACAGGCACGATGGGCCAAATGGCCTCATAGGAACATCGGAACAGGAGGAGGCCATTCAGCCCCTCGAGCCCGCTCCTCCATTCAGACCATGGCTGATCTGCGACCTAACTCCACCCATCCGCTTTAGCTCCATATCCTTTAATATGCCTGCCTAGCAAAATTCTATCAATCTCCGAATTAAGATGATTAATCGAGCTGGCATCGGCTGCTTTTTGTGGGAGAGAGTTCCACATTCCTACCATCCTTTGTGTGAAGATGTGTTTCCCAACGCCTTTCCTGTTTTGATGGCCACTCTCCCAAGGTGCTTCACGGGAGCGATTGTCAAACATAATTTAATACCGAGCCATATCAGGAGAAATCAGGACAGGTGACCAAAAGCTGGATCAAAGAGGTAGATTTTAAGGAGCATCTTAAAGGAGGAGAGAGAGGTAGGGAGACGGAGAGGTTTAGGCAGGGAGTTCCAGAGCTTGGGGCCCAGGCAACAGAAGGCACGGCCACCAATGGTGGAGCGATTATAATCGGGGATGCTCCAGGGGCCAGAATTGGAGGAGTAGGGATCTCGGGGGGGGACATTGTAGGTACTGTTCCCCGTGGCCCATTCAAAGTTCCACACCAGCGGATTCTTTTCAATGAAAAAAACAGGTCACTGGTTGCCCGGGAACCTGAGAGCGCTGCACGGCCGCACAGCTTAACGGGAACATTGGTTGTCAAACTGGCGGAGGATAAAGAGAGAGGGAGGGGCGAGGACATGGAGCGATTTGAAAACAAGGATGAGGACTTCAAAACAGAGGCACTGCCGGACTGGGAGCACAGGAGGTGATGGGTGAATAAGACTTGATGCCAGTGAAGAACATAAGATACAGGAGCAGGAGTCGGCCATTCGGTCCCTCGAGCCTGCTCCGCCATTCAGTAAGATCATGGCTGATCTTCGACCTCAACTAGTATCTGGTTTTTGCCTCTCCCAGGAGATCACCTGGCTCTGGGTAGGGTGGAGTGTGGAATGTTTCAGTATAAGGAGTGTCGCAGTTGTGTGGGGCGGACTGGTTGGACTGGGTGCTCTTTACCTTTTCGCTATTGTTCATTGTTCACAGGTTTACATGTAACCTTCAGGGCTGCTGACCGAGGGCCGTGCGGCTCTTTGTCGGCCGGCGTGGACACGATGGGCCAAAATGGCCTCCTTCTGTGCTGTAAATTTCTATGTTTCTTCTAACTCCATTTTCCTGCACTATCCCGATATCCCTTGATTCCCTTAATCTCCAAAAACCTGTCGATCTTTGTCTTGAATACACTCAATGACTGAGCCTCCACAGCCCTCTGGGGCAGAGAATTCCAAATATTCACCACCCTTTGAGTGAAGATATTTCTCCCCATCTCAGTCCTAAATGGCCGACCCCTTATCCTGAGACTGTGTGACCCCTGGTTCTAGACTCCCCAGCCCGGGGGAAACAGCCTCCCTGCATCTACCCTGTCAATCCCTGTAAGAATTTTGTATGTTTCAATGAGATCGCCTCTCATTCTTCTAAACTCTGGGGAATATTGGCCGAGACTACTCAGAGGTCAATCGCCCCATCCCCAGGATTCAGTCGGGTGAACCTGATTAGGACAGGGCCAGCGACAGATTGGATGAGCTTGAGTTTTTAGAGGGTGAAAGATGAGAGGCTGGCCAGGAGAGTGTGGGGATATTCGAGTGTGTTACCATGGTGGGATTTGAAGCCTAGCCGCTGTATGACTGTGCCCGACTGTCTGGTGAATTGACAATCCCCCTTGCAGTTTTCTAACAAGTAGGTTGACTTCTCCGGTACAGCAATCCTCATCAGGGCAATACAAACCAAAATAATCCTTGGTATTAGGTTTAAAGGTTGAGGCAGGGCCAGAACAATCATCGAAAGATAATATTGGCCTGGATTTTCCGGTCCTTTGCACTCGGGGGTTTAGCCTATCATTGCCCGTCTCTAATTGACCCCTTGAGAAGGTGGTGGTGAGCCGCCTTCTTGAACCGCTGCAGTCCGTGTGGTGAAGGTGCTCCCACAGTGCTGTTAGGGAGGGAGTTCCAGGATTGTGACCCAGCGACGGTGAAGGAACGGCCGATATATTTCCAAGTCGGGATGGTGTGTGACTTGGAGGGGAACGTGGAGGTGGTGGTGTTCCCATGCGCCTGCTGCCCTTGTCCTTCTAGGTGGTAGAGGTCGTGGGTTTGGGAGGTGCTGCCGAAGAAGCCTTGGCGAGTTGCTGCAGTGCATCTTGTAGATGGTGCACACTGCAGCCAGGGGGCGCCGGTGGTGGAGGGAGTGAGTGTTGAAGGTGGTGGATGGGGGGCTTTGACGCTTCTAAGGTCCCGCTGCGATCCTCCGGTCGGGTTTTGCGCCGGCGGTGAGCAGCATCGCCGGGAAGAACTGCGCCAGGCGTGCAACGCCTCTGGTTGCAACACCGGCAGGAGTTTGGACATTCCCCCGACCTGTCCGCCCGGAAGTATGCCCCGCAGTGACCGCCCGGGAAATCGGAGCGGTCCGGCATAGCCGGCGGCGGAGAGGTAGGTAAAGTACTCCGAAGGTCAGCGCGCGTGTTTGTTCTTTTAATCTCTTTAGCGATTTGTGTTGTGGTGGCGTGGGCAATGTTTTGGGAATGGGCAGGCCCCTCCCCTGGCCTCTCGGAGCGCACACGCCCCGGCACTTTAGCTCGGGAGTTTCCCTCCTCGCGCCACGAGAGGTGTACAATGCCTCCCCTCGCGCTGCGACCCCTGACCTAGGGCCCAGATGCCCAAACTTCCTCACCACCGCGCAAACTATTCCCGGCCGGTAACTTTCCCGCCCTGCCTCCATTTCAGCCCCGAAAACCGAAAACCTAAAATCCCGTCCAACATCTCAGCAGGAAGTCAGAGATAATGATTCGAAGAGATAATGAAACTGTCTCTATTCCTCATTCATCATTCTCCTTAATAAGAACATAAGAAATAGGAGCAGGGGAAGGCCATTTGGCCCCTTGAGCCTGCTCCATCATTCAATAAGATCATGGCTGCTCCGATCATGGACTCAGCTCCACTTCCCTTAATAATGTAGGAGAATTCTTTCACATCGACCTTGGCCACACCACACCCCTTCAGGAACTACAGCTTGTCACCAAATGTCACCAAGTTTTATATCATCGATAAGAAATATGCAGATTACTTCACAAACAGCTTTTCTTGACAGCCTCATCAAGCTAAGCGACAACATAATTATGGGTTATGAACGTATTTAGTCATTATCTACCTTGCCTTGAGGACGGGATGAATCCAATTTTATGCCTGGTAATTTTCCGCCTTGCCCTATCTACCTGCATCAGAGCCTTATGAGCCAGCAGCGCCCAGCTATACTGTCAGCTGTGCATCGCTTTCACCTTTCACCATCTACAAGGCACAAGTCAGGAGTACGATGAAATACTCTCCACTTGCCTGGATGAGTGCAGCTCCAACAACACTCAAGAAGCTCGACACCATCCAGGACAAAGCAGCCCGCTTGATCGGCACCCCACCCACCACCTTCAACACTCACTCCCTCCACCACCGGCGCACCGTGGCTGCAGTGTGTACCATCTACAAGATGCACTGCAGCAACTCACCAAGGCACCTCCCAAACCACGGCCTCTACTAGAAGGACAAGGGCAGCAGGCGCATGGGAACACCATCACCTCCAAGTTCCCCTCCAAGTCACACACCATCCTGACTTGGAAATATATCGGCCGTTCCTTCATCGTCACTGGGTCATAATCCTGGAACTCCCTCCCTAACAGCACTGTGGGAGCACCTTCACCACACGGACTGCAGCGGTTCAAGAAGGCGGCTCACCACCACCTTCTCTAGGGCAATTAGGGATGGTCAATAAATGCCGGCCTTGCCAGCGACACCCACATTCCGTGAACAAATAAATTAAAACAAAACTAGGGCAAAGGGCAGCACTGTTTTCCTGCACTGTTGACTTGAGCAGAAATAGGAACAGGAAGAGGCCAATCAGCCATTGAATTAGACCATGGCTGGTCTGTATATAAATAGAGAGGTGAATCCGAGCGTAACCTTCTGGCCAGAATCCTAGGCCAGACAGAAGTGATCCTCGTTGAGAATGAGACAAACATAGAAACATACATAGAAACATAGAAAATAGGAGCAGTAGTAGGCCATTCGGCCCTTCGAATCTGCACCGCCATTCAATGGAAAAAATAGGTGCAGGAGCAGGCCATTCAGCCCTTCTAGCCTGCACCGCCATTCAATGAGTTCATGGCTGAACATGAAACTTCAGTACCCCCTTCCTGCTTTCTCGCCATAACCCTTGATCCCCCGAGTAGTAAGGACTTCATCTAACTCCCTTTTGAATATATTTAGTGAATTGGCCTCAACTACTTTCTGTGGTAGAGAATTCCACAGGTTCACCACTCTCTGGGTGAAGAAGTTTCTCCTCATCTCGGTCCTAAATGGCTCACCCCTTATCCTCAGACTGTGACCCCTGGTTCTGGACTTCCCCAACATTGGGAACATTCTTCCTGCATCTAACCTGTCTAAACCCGTCAGAATTTTAAACGTTTCCATGAGGTCCCCTCTCATTCTTCTGAACTCCAGTGAATACAAGCCCAGTTGATCCAGTCTTTCTTGATAGGTCAGTCCCGCCATCCCGGGAATCAGTCTGGTGAATCTTCGCTGCACTCCCTCAATAGCAAGAATGTCCTTCCTCAAGTTAGGAGACCAAAACTGTACACAATACTCCAGGTGTGGCCTCACCAAGGCCCTGTACAACTGTAGCAACACCTCCCTGCCCCTGTTCATGGCTGAACTCTATTTCAACACCATATTCCTGCTTTCTCCCCATATCCCTTTTTGTTCTAGAAATCTTTGTTTAAACAATTGCTACACCAACAACAGCAACCTGCTTTGACAATAGTGCCTCTAATATAGAAAGCTTCACCGAGGTGTAATCCGGCATAAATGGACACCAAACTAAAGAAGAGGAGACCGAGATTTGGGTGTCCTTGTGCAAGAAACACAGAAAGCGAGCATGCAGGTACAGCAAGAAATAAGGAAGGCAAAGGGTATGTTGGCCTTTATTGCAAGGGGGTTGGAGTATAAGGATAAGGAAATCTTGTTTCAATTGTACAGGGCCTTGGTGAGCCAACACCTGGAGTACTGTGTACAGTTTTGGTCTCTGTATCTAAGGAAGGATATACTAGCCTTGGAGGTGGTGCAACAAAGGTTCACCAGACTGATTCCTGGGATGAGAGGGCTGTCTTATGAGGAGAGATTGTGTAGAATGGGCCGATACTCTCTAGAGTTTAGAAGAATGAGAGGTGATCTCATTGAAACATATAAGATTCTTGTCATGTATGTAACCACAATGTAACACCACTGTATTACTGTATACACTCAACCTAGATGCACACCTTGACCACAAAGGGTGAACTTGTGGGAGACACTCCTTACCTGATCACACAGGTATAAAAAGGGAGGTCCCACGCAGGGTCATTGTCTTTGGAGTCCTGTGAATAAAGAGTTAAGGTAGTGACCTGGTCCCTAGAATGTGCCTCATGTGGTTCCATACTGCAGACTAAGGACTTTACATTGGCGACGAGAAACGGGAATTCACGACCCACGAGAATGGCCACCGGTAGCACAGATGAACGGTACTGTGTTGGGGAAGACTGGGATGATTTTGTCGAGAGGCTTCAGCAAAGCTTCGTTACGAAAGAATGACTGGGGGATGCAGCGGCCGACAAGCGAAGGGCTCATCTTTTAACCAGCTGAGGACCAAAGACTTACGCGCTCATGAAGGACTTACTAGCACCCGAAAAGCCGGCGGACAAAACCTTTGAAGAACTTAGCAAATTGATTGGGGAGCATCTCAAACCGGCGACTAGCATACATATGGCCTGACACAGATCCTATACCCACTGACGTCGTGAAGGACAGAGCATACCGGACTTCGTAGCGGACCTCTGCCGTTTGGCCGGCCTCTGTAAGTTCACAGATGCCTGCAGGGGTGGAATGCTAAGGGACTTCTTTATCGAGGGCATCGGTCATGCGGGAATTTTCCGCAAGTTAATTGAGACCAAGGATTTGACCTTGGAAGTGGCGACGTTGATAGCTCAAACTTTCATGACGGGGGAGGAAGAGACGAAAATAATATACGCGCGCAATTCTGCCTCTAAAGCGGGGATGGATCAGGGAGTCAACATCATCGATGCGACTTAGAGCCCTGCAGGCAGGCAGGGGCAGTCCGACACTCCCCAGGCAGCAATAGACCCCAGAGTAGGACTTCAACAGAGACAATGGCAGGCTGAACGGACATTCATGCCATCACAGTGGACAATGCGGCCCGGGATGGGGCCATTGACACCCACTAATAGGGTACTTAAGAGCAGTCAAAGGGACAGTCAGCGTGGAATGCCTGGCCATAGTCCCTTTGTTCCCAACAATGGAAACTTTAACTCATGCTGGAGGTGTGGGGGAAAACACTCAGCTAGATCTTGCAGATTTCAACAGTTTATCTACAGGAACTGCAATCTCAGTGGCCACTTAGCTCAAATGTGCAGGAAGTCTGCAACCAGACTAATTTATGAGGTGGATGGACCGGAAGAGGGTTCTTTGAGGCAGGATGACTTTTGGGGCAAATCGATGGATGCCGAGGTTCAGCGGGTCCATGTGGTGAATATTCACAGCTCATAAGGGTATCCCTGTATGCATGGAGCTGGACACTGGGGCCAGCCAGTCACTCATGGGCATTCAGCAATTTGAGAAGCTATGGCCACTTAAAGCCAGTAGACCCAAATTAACACGTATTGAGACACAATTACAGATTTACACTAAAGAAATCATTCCGGTGCTAGGCATTGCAATGTTGGCTGTCACACACAATGGGTTAGTGAATCGGCTGCCGCTCTGGATTGTCCCGGGCAATGGTCCCGCACTGTTGGGGAGGAGCTGGTTAGCCGAGATGAACTGGAAATGGGGGGGAATGTTCACGCAATGTCATCTGTGGAGCGAAGTTCGTGCTCACAAGTCCAACAACAATTCGATTCACTATTCCAACCTGGTGTCGGGACTTTCAAAGGCACTAAAGTAGTGATACACATCACCCCGGACGCCAGGCCAGTGCACCAGGCCAGTGCACCACAAAGCCAGAGATGTGCCGTATGTGATGCGGGAAAAGATCGAGAGTGAATTGGACCGGCTGTTGAGAGAGGGCATCATCTCGCCTGTTGAATTCAGTGACTGGGCGAGCCCCATCATTCCCGTCCTAAAAGCGGATGGCTCTGTCAGGATCTGTGGCGACTTCAAGGCCACCATCAATCGGGTGTCCCTACAAGATCAATACCCGCTCCCGAGAGCGGAGGACCTCTTCGCCACGCTGGCAGCCAGCAAGCTGTTCACCAAGTTGGACATTACTTCAGCCTATATGACCCAGGAACTGGCCGACAAATCTAAACAACTGACCACCATCACCACGCACCAGGGACTGTTCGTTTATAACAGGTGCTCATTTGGCATTCGATCAGCAGCCGCGATTTTTCAACGAAACATGGAAGGCCTGCTTAAATCCATTCCTGGAACGATCGTATTCCAGGACGACATCCTCATCATGGGTCGAGACACCGAGGAACACCTCCACAACCTGGAGGAGGTGCTACGCCGACTGGACCAGGTAGGCCTGAGACTCAAGAAGTCTAAATGTGTGTTCTTAGCTCCTGAGGTTGAGTTTCTGGGCAGGAGGGTGGCTGCAGATGGGATTTGGCCCACCGAATCCAAAACAGAGGCGATTCAACGATCACCCAGACCCTGCAACACATCGGAGTTGTGATCATTCCTGGGACTGTTGAACTATTTCGGGAACTTTCTGCCGAACTTGAGCACGTTGTTGGAGCCGCTACACGTGCTCCTGCGTAAGGGTTGCGATTGGTTTTGGGGGGACTGTCAGGAACGGGCTTTTGATCGGGCGCGAAACCTACTTTGTTCAAACAAGTTGTTGACCCTGTACGACCCCTGTAAACGTTTAGTTCTGACATGTGATGCATCGTCCTATGGGGTTGGGTGCATGTTGCAGCAGGGCAATGCTGAGGGTCAACTACAACCTGTGGCTTATGCCTCCAGGTCACTCTCTCAAGCGGAACGGGGATATGGGATGGTCGAGAAGGAAGTGCCTGCATGTGACTATGGTGTAAAAAAAATGCATCAGTACCTCTTTGCTAGGAAGTTTGAATTAGAGATGGACCACAAGCCATTAACATCCCTGTTGTCAGACAGCAAGGCTATCAATGCCAACTCATCTGCTCGCATACAGCGATGGGCTCTCACGCTGGCTGCTTATGACTACTCCATCCGGCACCGGCCCGGCACTGAAAATTGCGCTAACGCGCTCAGCAGGCTTCCACTGGCCACCACTGAGGGGGCAGCGGAGCAAAGCGCTGAGATGGTCATGGCTGTCGATGCCTTTGACAGCGCAGGCTCCCCCATCACAGCCCACCAGATCAAAATCTGGACAAACAGAGATCCCCTCCTATCCCTGATTAAGAAATGTGTCCTGACTGGGGATTGGGCGCCCGCACGCGGAGCATGCCCTGAGGAGGTCAGACCGTTCCACAGACGGATGGATGAGCTCTCCATCCAAGCTGACTGCCTACTATGGGGCAGCCGGGTAGTTATGCCCCAGAAGGGCAGGGAGGCATTCATCAGGGAACTCCACAGCGAGCACCCAGGCATTGTGCTGATGAAGGCCATTGCCCAGTTACACGTTTGGTGGCCTGGAATTGATTCAGATCTGGAACACTGTGTTCGCAGGTGCACGACGTGTGCCCAGCTGGGTAATGCCCCCAGGTAGGCCCCGCTCAGCCCGTGGCCCTGGCCCACCAGGCCATGGTCACGCATTCATGTTGACTACATTGGCCAGTTCATGGAAAAGATGTTCCTTATTGTGGTAGATGCGTACTCGAAATGGATCGAGTGCATCATTCTGAATTCATGCACGTCATCCACCACCGTGGAAAACATACGTACGATCTTTGCAACCCATGGCTTGCCGGACATTCTGGTTAGTGATAATGGCCTATGTTTCACAAGCTACGAATTCCGAGAGTTTATGTCGGGCAATGGCATCAACCACGTCAGGACTGCGCCGTTCAAGCCGGCCTCCAATGGCCAGGCAGAACATGCGGTCCAAATCATTAAGCAAGGTATGCTCAGGATTTACCTTACTTAAGGAAGGATATACTGGCTTTGGAGGGGGTACAGAGACGATTCACTAGGCTGATTCCTGAGATGAGGGGGTTACCTTATGATGATAGATTGAGTAGACTGGGTCTTTACTCGTTGGAGTTCAGAAGGATGAGGGGTGATCTTATAGAAACATTTAAAATCATGAAAGGGATAGACAAGATAGAGGCAGAGAGGTTGTTTCCACTGGTCGGGGAGACTAGAACTAGGGGGCACAGCCTCAAAATACGGCGGAGTCAATTTAAAACTGAGTTGAGAAGGAATTTCTTCTCCCAGAGGGTTGTGAATCTGTGGAATTCTCTGCCCAAGGAAGCAGTTGAGGCTAGCTCATTGAATGTATTCAAGTCACAGATAGATGGATTTTTAACCAATAATGGAATTAAGGGTTACGGGGAGCGGGCGGGTAAGTGGAGCTGAGTCCACGGCCAGATCAGCCATGATCTTATTGAATGGCGGAGCAGGCTCGAGGGGCTAGATGGCCTACTCCTGTTCCTAATTCTTATGTTCTTATGTTCTTATGATTCAAGGACCCTCTCTACAATGCCGCCTATCGCGTCTCCTACTGACCTATAGATCCCGACCGCACTCGCTCACGGGGGTCCCGCCAGCAAAGCTACTACTGAAACAGACACTCAAAACTCGGTTGTCCTTCATTCACGCAGTCCTGACCGACATAGTTGAGGGCAAGCGCAAGTCACAAAACGAGTACCATGACCGTAATTCGAGGGGGAGATGTATAGAAATAAATGATCCTGTATTCGTCCTCAATCACGCCATGGGGCCCAAATGGCTTGAGGGCACTGTAATTGACAAAGAGGGGAATAGGGTCATCGTGGTAAAACTCAACATTGGTCAGATATGCCGTAAGCATCTGGACCAAATAAAAAAAAGGTTCAGCATCGACACGGAGGAACCTGAAGAAGACCATGAGATGGAGCTCACAACACCGCCAGTGAACGAGCAACAAGAGTAATCAGAAGAATGCACAGTCCCTGCGGTCAGCCCGGACAGGCCGGAATCACCACAGGTGACAGACACTCACGTCAGTGTCCAACAACCAGAGCCCCAACTGCGGCGCTCCACGAGGGAGCGTAAACCACCTGATAGACTAAACCTATAGGGCCCAAGTTTCGGGCCGCGCCTAGAACGGCGCAGCCCCGACCTGGACGCCCGTTTTTCGCGCCACAAAGTGCGCCTAAAAAAAACTTACAGATTCTCCGGCTCCCTGCTGGTCCTCTGGAGTCGGGCGCGGCTCAGCACGAGCTGTGGGGGGGCGGAGCCAGGTCCCTGCGCTGAAAACAGTGCCGGGACCTCTGCACATGCGTGCTACAGTGGGCGCGCATGTGCAGTAGCTCCAGGCGCCCAAAACTGTGTGGGAGGGGCCCGAAGCACGCAGCCCCTAGCCCTGGCCGAATGGCCTCACTGGGGCTGCGTGCATAAGGCTCCTCCCACGCCCAGCTCCTGCTTCCTCCCGACCCGACTCGACTCCCGCTTCCCCCCCGCCCCCCCGCCCCCGGATCGGACCGGACTGGCGCTCCCCCCACCCCCCACCCGTCCTGACATCCCTCTCCCTCCCACCCCCACCCCGACCCGAACCGAACCGAACCGAACCGACCTCCCTCCCACCACTCCCCCGACTCGACCCACCCTCCCGACCCCACCCCCCCCCCCACCCGGACCGGACCCAACCCAACCTGAATTCCCTCCCCCCGCCCCCGACCCGAACCGAACCGAAAAATTATTTCTTATTCATTTTTTTTGATTCATTTATTGGTTGATTTATTAATTTATTATCATTTATTATTGATGATGGCTCTTTATTTGTAAAACTGAAGTGTTTAATGTTTGTAAACTTCCTTTTAAACCCCCCCTATTCCCTACGCCTGATTTGTAACCTACGCCTGATTTTCTAAAGTGTAGACAAGGTTTTTTCAAGCTTACAAAAATATTCACTTACTCCATTCTAAGTTAGTTTGGAGTAAGTTTTCACTGCCGAAACTTTGAAAACAGGCGTAAGTGGCCGGACACGCCCCCTTTTGAAAAAAAAATTCTGTTCCAAAGTGAAACTGTTCTAACTGACTAGAACTGGAGCAAACTAAATGCCGAGAATTTGAATTACTAAGATACTCCGTTCTACACCAGTTGCTCCAAAAAATCAGGAGCAACTGAGGCCGAAACTTGGGCCCATGATCCCAGTAAGACTTTGGGAGGGAAGGTGATGTCATGTATGTAACCACAATGTAACACCACTGTATTACTGTATACACTCAACCTAGATGCACACCTTGACCACAAGGGGTGAACTTGTGGGAGACACTCCTTACCTGATCACACAGGTATAAAAAGGGAGGTCCCACACAGGGTCATCGTCTTTGGAGTCCTGTGAATAAAAAGTTAAGGTCAGAGTGACCTTGTCCCCAGAATGTGCCTCGTGTGGTTTCATACTGTAGAGTAAGGACTTTACAATTCTGAAGAGGTTTGACAAGGTAGATGCAGGGAGGTTGTTTCCCCCGGGCTTGAGAGTCTAGAGCTAGGAGTCACAGTCTCAGGATAAGGGGCCGGCCATTTAGGACTGAGATGAGGAGGAATTTCTTCACTCAGAGGGTGTTGAATCTTAGAATTCTCTGCCCCAGAGGGCTGTGGATGCTGAGTCTCTGAATATATTCAAGGCTGAGCTTGATAGATTTTTGGAGTCTAGGGGAATCAAGGGGTAGGGAGATCGGGCGGGAAAGTGGAGTTGAGGTCGATGATCAGCCGTGATCTTATTGAATGGCGGAGCAGGCTCGAGGGGCCGCAGGGCCTACTCCTGCTCCTAATTCTTATATTCTTAAGAGATGGGTGACCAGAAGCTGAGATATTATGCTTGCATTTCGATGAAGCTGAGTTTGATTGTGTCGGTCAAATAGGATCTCGTTGGGTAATTCCTTCACCCCTCCGCAATGGAAATCTTTAAAGGTTTCAGAGGCTTTTTGGCCATTTTATTTTCCAGTTTCACTTTGCTGGAAGAATAACGGTGTGTTTAACGATGCACAAAGCCATTATTAATGCGCAAATTGGTCGGCAAGTTCAGGGGGGTGAAGAGATACGCCAGGAGTCACAAATCTCCATAACCTGTTGGCTGATTTACATCGCTCCACCGCTTGATTTGTACAAAACACAACCCCGCACCTCAGCTCCCCATTATTTTGAAGAACTTGCTGGTTTTGCGCATTAACAAACTCTCTTCCCTAGACACTGACTCCATTCCTCTCCCCAACTCCAGTCTGAAGCTGAACCAGACTTTTCGCAAACTTGGTGTCATATTTGACCCTGAAATGAGCTTTCGGCCGCAGCATAACTAAGCCCACCTATTTCCACCTCCGTAACATCGCCCATCTCCACCCCTGCCTCAGCTCATCCGCTGCTGAAACCCTCATCCATTCCTTTGTGACCTCTAGACTTGACTATTCCAACGCACTCCTGGCTGGCCTCCCACATTCTACCCTACATAAACTGGAGGTGATCCAAAACATGGCTGCCTGTGTCCTAACTAGCACCAAGTCCCGCTCATCCATCATCATCATAGGCAGTCCCTCGGAATCGAGGAAGACTTGCTTCCACTCTTAACATGAGTTCTTCGGTGGCTGAACAGTCCAATATGAGAACCACAGTTTCTGTCACATGTGGGACAGACAGTGGTTGAGGGAAAGGGTGGGTTTGCCGCACGCTCTTTCCGCTGCCTGCGCTTGGTTTCTGCATGATCTCAGCGACGAGACCCGAGGTGCTCAGCGCCCTCCCGGATGCACTCTCTCCACTTAGGGCAGTCTTTTGCAAGGGTCTCCTAGATGTCAGTGGGGATGTTGCACTTTATCAGGGAGGCTTTGAAGGTGTCCTTGTAACGTTACCGCTGCCCACCTTTGGCTCGTTTGCCATGAAGGAGTTCCGAGTAGAGCGCTTGCTTTAGGAGTCTCGTGTCTGAATTGCAAACTATGTCGCCTGCCCAGCGGAGCTGATCAAGTGTGGTCAGTGCTTTGATGCTGGTCAAGGACGCTAATGTTGGTGCGTCTGACCTCCCAGGGGATTTGTAGGATCTTGCGGAGACATCGTTGGTGGTATTTCTCCAGCGACTTGATGTGTCTACTGTACATGGTCCATGTTTGTCAGCCATACAGGAGGCCAGGTATTACTGTAGACCATGAGCTTGGTGGCAGTTTTGAGGGCCTGGTCTTCAAACACTCTTTTTCTCAGGCGGCTGAAGGCTGCACTGGCGCACTGGAGGCGGTTTTGGATCTTGTCGTCAATGCCTGCTCTTGTTGACCCATCATTCCTGTGCTCATTGACATTCATTGGCTTCCAGTTAAGCCTTCCAGTTGATTCCTTTAGCTGTAAGAGCCACATCTAACTCCCTTTTGAATATATCCAACGAATTGGCCTCAACAACTTTCTGTGGTAGAGAATTCCACAGGTTCACAACTCTCTGAGTGAAAAAGTTTCTCCTCATCTCGGTCCGAAATGGCTTACCCCTTATCCTTAGACTGTGACCCTGGTTCTGGACTTCCCCAACATCGGGAACATTCTTCCTACATCTAACCTGTCCAATCCCGTCAAAATTTTATATGTTTCTATGAGATCCCCTCTCATTCTTCTAAATTCCAGTGAATATAAGCCTAGTCGATCCAGTCTTTCTTCATATATCAGTCCTGCCACCCCGGGAATCAGTCTGGTGAACCTTCGCTGGACTCCCTCAATAGCAAGAATGTCCTTCCTCAGATTCGGAGATCAAAACTGAACACAATATTCCAGGTGTGGCCTCACCAAGGCCCTGTACAACTGCTGTAAGACTTCCCTGCTCCTATACTCAAATCTTCTCGCTATGAAGGCCAACATACCATTTGCCTTCTTCACTGCCTGCTGTACCTGTATGCCAACTTTCAATGATTGATGTATCATGACTCCCAGGTCTTGTTGCACCTCTCCTTTTATTAATCTGTCACCATTCAGATAATATTCTGTCTTCCTGTTTTTGCCATCAAAGTGGATAATCTCACATTTGTTTACTTTATACTACATCTGCATGCATTTGTCCACTCACCTAACCTGTCCAAGTTACCCTGCAGCCTCTTAGCATCATCCACACAGCTCACACCGCCACCTAGCTTAGTGTCATCTGCAAAGTTGCAGATATTACGTTCAATTCCTTCATCTAATCATTAATGTATATTGTAAATATACATTGCGGTACCCCACTAGTCACTGCCTGCAATTCTGAAAAGGATCCGTTTATTCCTACTCTTTGCTTCCTGTCTGCCAACCAGTTCTCTATCCACGTCAATACATTACCCCCAATACCATGTGCATTAATTTTGCACACTAATCTCTTGTGTGGGACCTTGTCAAAAGCCTTTTGAAAGTCCAAATACACCACATCCACTGGTTCTCCCTTGTTACATCCTCAAAACATTCTAGAAGATTTGTCAAGCATGATTTCTCTTTCATAAATGCATGCTGACTTGGACCAATCCTGTCACTGCTTTCCAAATGCGCTGCTATTACATCATTAATAATTGATTCCAACATTTTCCCCACTACCGATGTCAGGCTAACTGGTCTATAATTCCCTGTTTTCTCTTCCTCCTTTTTTAAAAAGTGAGGTTACATTAGCTACCCTCCTATTCATAGGAACTGATCCAGAGTCTGTAGAATGTTGGAAAATGACCACCAATGCATCCACTATTTCTAGGGCCACTTCCTTAAGTACTCTGGGATGCAGACGATCAGGCCCTGGGGATTTATCAGCCTTCAATCCCATCAATTTCCCTAACACAATTTCCTGACTAATAACAATTTCCTTCAGTTCCTCCTTCTCACTAGACCCTCGGTCCCTTAGTATTTCCGGAAAGTTATTTGTGTCTTCCTTAATGAAGACAGAACCAAAGTATTTGTTCAACTGGTCTGCCATTTGTTTGTTCCCCATTATAAATTCACCTGATTCTGAATGCAAGGGACCTACATTTGTCTTCACTAATCTTTTTCTCTTCACATATCTATAGAAGCTTTTGCAGTCAATTTTTATGTTCCCTGCAAGCTTCCTCTCATACTCTATTTTCCCCCTCCTAATTAAACCCTTTGTCCTCCTCTGCTGAATTTTAAATTTCTCCCAGTCCTCAAGTTTGCTGCTTTTTCTGGCCAATTTATATGCCTCTTCCTTGGATTTAACACTATCCCTAATTTCCCTTGTTGGCCACGGTTGAGCTACCTTCCCTGTTTTATTTTTATTCCAGACAGGAATGTACAATTGTTGAAGTTCATCCATGTGAACTTTAAATGTTTTCCATTGCCTATCCACCGTCAACCCTTTAAGTATCACTCGCCAGCCTATTCTGGCCAATTCACATCTCATTCCATCGAAGTTACCTTTCCTTAAGTTCAGGACCCTAGACTCTGAATTAACTGTGTCACTCTCCATCTTAATGAAGAATTCTACCATATTATGGTCACTCTTCCCCAAGGGGCCTCGCACAATAAGATTGCTAATTAATCCTCTCTCATTACACAAGACCCAGTCTAGGATGGCCTGCTCTCTAGTTGGTTCCTCGATGTATTGGTCTAGAAAACCATCCCTTATACACTCCAGGAAATCCTCCTCCACCATATTGCTACCAGTTTGGTTTGCCCAATCAATATGTAGATTAAAGTCACCCATGATAACTGCTGTACCTTTATTGCATGCATCCCTAATTTCCTGTTTGATGCCACCCCCAACCTCATAGGATGTTGATCCCATTATTCATCAAGGTCCCAGAGGCTGCGTGGCCATCGCCAATGCCATTATCAGCTCACGTTTCCAGTGAGATACGGCGGGAATTATATTTGAGCTGAAGGGCGCAGGGAAGTGTCTAACTAGCGCTGCTCACTGTGCGATATAGATACAAATGGGTATGATCTGATAGCCATTACAGAGACGTGGTTGCCAGGTGACCAGGGCTAGGAAATAAATATTCAGGTATATTTGACAATTAGGAAGGACAGACAGAAAGGAAAAGGACGTGGGATAGCTCTGTTAATCAAGGATGAAATCAGTTCGTTAGTGAGAAATGATATTAGCTCAGAAGATCAAGATATTGAATCAGTTTGGGTGGAGATAATGAATAATAAGGGGAAAAAGTCATTGGTGGGCGGAGTCTATAGGCCCCCTAACAGTAGCTACACTGTTGGACGGAGTATAAATCAAGAAATAATGGAGGCCTGTAAAAAAGTAACGGCAATAATCATGGGCGATTTTAACCTTCATATTGATTAGACAAAGCAAATTGAAGAAGAGTTCATAGAATGTGTCCGGGATGGTTTCTGTAAAGTCCTGTCCCCTCAGTACAGATTCACACGAGGCATGTAGTGAAGTCAAGGTCACTCTGGACCTGCACCTTTATTTCACAGCTCTGGATTGCTGCACTTGCCTGAGACCTGTCCTTATATACCTGTCTCTTGCAAGTGCACCCCTGGTGGTAAGGTATGCTGGTGGTTACAGGTCATATCTTATTACAGTCATGTATAGCATGTTAGGATACAGTTATATATAATAATGTAAGATACATGACAGTTTCCTTGAATAGTATGTTGTGAAACCAACCAGGAATCTTAGAACTGGTTCAGTGTAATGAGACCAGGTTAATCTCCCAGAAAAGGATCCTCGAGGAATGAGTGACCATAACATGGTTTAATTTCAAATTCAGTTGGAGGGTGAGAAAGTTAGTTCTCAAACCAGGGTCCTAAGCTTAAATAAAGGAGACTACAAAGGTATGAGGACAGAGTTGGCTAAAGTGGACGGGGAAAATAGATTCAAGTGTGGGACGGTTGATGAGCAGTGGCAGACATTTAAGGAGATATTTCATAACTCTCAACAAAATATATCCCAATGAGAAGGAAAGACTGTAAGAGAAGGGATAACCATCCGTGGCTAACTATGAAAATAAGGGATGGTATCAAATTGAAAACAAGGGCATACAATATGGTCAAGACTAGTGGGAGGCCAGAGGATTGGGAAACTTTTAAAAGCCAGCAAAGAATGACTAAAAGAACGATTAAGAGAGGGAAGATAGATTATGAAAGTAAACTACCGCGAAATATAAAAACAGATAGTAAGAGTTTCTGCAGATACATAAAAAGGAAAAGAGTGGCTAAAGTAAATGTTGGTCCCCTGGAGGATGAGACTGGGGAATTAATAATGGGGAACAGGGAAATGGCAGAGACATTGAACAAATATTTTGTATCGGTCTTCATGGTAGAAGACACTAAAAACATCCCAATAGTGGATAATCGAGGGGCTATAGGGAGGGAGGGACTTACATCCTACAAGCAGTAGTACTCGGTAAAATAATGGGCCTAAAGGCAGATAAGTCCCCAGGACCTGACGGCTTACATCCTCGGGTCTTAAAAGAGGTGGCTGCAGAGATAGTGGATGCATTGGTTGTAATTTACCAAAATTCTGGAGCTGTCCCAGCAGACTGGAAACCGCAAATGTAACGCCCCTATTTAAAAAAGGAGACTGACAAAAAGCAGGAAACTATAGACCAGTTAGCCTAACATCTGTCGTTGGGAAAATGTAAGCACTCCTGCCGGTAAGGCCACCGCACTCACTGAATTTCCCAGCCGTGGCGGCAAGGGGGTGTTGCACGCTCGATAATGTCACCCCGTGGGTGGTGGCCATGCGCGCAGCAGTACGTCGTAACCACCACCCGACTACATTTACCGACAGCCCAGGAACCCGGTTGCCGCCGATGGTAAGGACTTAGCCGCCCGTTAACCGTCCCTCTCCGGCGGTAAAGGGCGACATTAGAAACCGAATTTCGAACCCCCCTCTCTCTCTGCAGAAACGTTACTGCCTTTATTAAATAGTTGCAAATGATTTCTGTTTAGTGTGGAGTTCAGTTCCCCAGACCCCTGAAGCTTAATGCAGACTTAGGTTTTAAACTAAGTCTCACTCATAACAAGCTACTGGTGAGACTGGGCGTTTTCTGTGTCGCGAGCTTTGTGGTTTTAGATTTTAAACAAGCATAACAGGTGCTTAATAATCTCTTTAAACAAGATTACATGGCCATGGGCTGGGTCTTGTTTGTGATAATTATTATTTGATTTGTCTCGCGTGAGATATCTATTTTGAAACCTATAATAATTCTCCGCGTTGATTCCTGGGATGAGAGGGTTGTCCTATGAGGAGAGATTGAGTAGATTGGGCCTATGCTCTCTGGAGTTTAGAAGAATGAGAGGTGATTGAAGGGTAGATGCTTGTGTCTTGGTGAATTTTACATTCTAAATGGCTGAAACTGTCTGTGTTTGAGTTGTTGCTTCACGTTGAATGTCATCATCATCATAGGCAGTCCCTCGGAATTGAGGAAGACTTGCTTCCCGGGATGGCAGGACTGACATATGAGGAGAGACTGGATCGACTGGGCCTGTACTCACTGGAGTTTAGAAGGATGAGAGGGAATCTCATAGAAACATATAAAATTCTGACGGGACTGGACAGATTAGATGCAGGTAGAATGTTCCCGATATTGGGGAAGTCCAGAACCAGGGGTCACAGTCTAAGGATAAGGGGTAAGCCATTTAGGACCGAGATGAGGAGAAACTTCTTCACTCAGAGAATTGTGAACCTGTGGAATTCTCTACCACAGAGAGTTGTTGATGCCAGTTCATTGGATATATTCAAGAGGGAGTTAGATATGGCCCTTACGGCTAAAGGGATCAAGGGATATGGAGAGAAAGCAGGAATGGGGTACAGAGGTGAATGATCAGCCATGATATTGAATGGTGATGCAGGCTTGAAGGGCCGAATGGCCTAATCCTGCACCTATTTTCTATGTTTCTATGTTTCTATGTTCCACTCCCAAAGTGAGTTCTCTGGTGGCTGAACAGTCCAATACAAGAGCCACAGACCCTGTCACAGGTGGGACAGACATTCGTCAAGGGAAGGAATGGGTGGGGCTGGTTTGCCACATGCTCCTTCCGCTTTCTGCGCTTGACCTCTTCAAGCTCTTTGCGTTGAGACTCGAAGAGCCCACGTTGAACGACCCATGGGCAGATTACCACCCACGGTTACCATAGTGACCATTGTATCTTGTTTCATGTAGCTTGGTTCCATTTTGGTTCCACTCTGTTTAACTGGACCATCTTGTTTGATGTTCTCCCTGGCTGGTCTCAGGATAAGGAGACGCCGATTTAGGACAGAGATGAGGGGAAATTTCTTCACTCAGAGGATTGTGAGTCTTTGGAATTCTCGGCCCCAGAGAGCTGTGGATGCTCAGTCGTTGAGTATATTCAAGATGGAGATCGATAGAGTTTTGGACACTAGAAGAATTGAGGGATATGGAGATCGGGCGGTAAAGTGGAGTTGAGGTTGAAGATTGGCCATGATCTTATTGAATGGCGGAGCAGGCTCGAGGGGCCGAATGGCCCACTCCTGCTCTTATTTCTTATGTAACATTCTTTTTTTTTTAATGTTGTGTCTCTGTCAGTCAAAAAGTTATTAAATCAGCCTGCTCTGAAATACAAAATAGGCTGTGCATTTGAAATGTATCTCTCAATGGGAGATGGAGATTAGGTAGAGTTATCTATACTGTTATCAGATGTGTGGGGAGCGTTAAAGAGGTACATCACTGAGAAAGGAGGACCCCAAGAAACCGCTTGCACCCCTGTATCAGAACGGGAATCATTTTAAATGTTCAGTCAGTTGGGAAATTCCTTTCTCTTCGAGCTGTTTGTCATTCCCTTACCTTTGGGAATGGGCTCCTCAATCAGGAACATTACCGAATTGCACAGGGAAAACCACGGAGGAACTTGGGAATTAGCAAACCACAAATGTAGGAAACATCGTCGACCAAAATTGGAGAACATCAACTTGCATTTATATAGCGCCTTTAAAGTAGTGAAATGTCCCAAGGTGCTTCACAGGAGTGATTATCAAAGACATTTTTGTTTTAATTGTTTATTCGTTCATGGGATGTGGGCGTCACTGCAAGGCCGGCATTTATTGCCCATCCCTAATCGCCCTTGAGAAGGTGGTGAGCTGCCTTGATTCATTAAGATCATGGCTAATTTTCGACCTCAACTCCATTTTCCCACCTGATACCTTGAGTTCAAAAATTTATCAATCTCCAGCTTGAATATACTCAATGACTCAGCATCCACAGCCCTCTGGGGCCAAAAATTCCAAAGATTCACAACCCTCTGAGAGAAGAAACTTCCCCTCATCTCTGTCCTAAATCCCATGTGATGATACTTCTTTGTGGTGTTTGGTACAACTCAGAGGGCAGTTAAGAGTCAACCACATTGCTGTGGGTCTGGAGTCACATATAGGTCCAGACTGGGTAAGGGCAGCAGATTTCCTTCCCTGCAGGATGGGTTTTTATGACAATCTGGTTGTTTCATGGTAACCATTACTGATACTAGCCTTTTATTCCAGAATTTAAATTCCACAGCTGCCGTAACAGGACTTGAACTTATGTCTCTGAATCAGCAGGCCTCTAGATTACAAATCCAGTAACATAACTACTATGCTACCGTCCCCACATAGAGAATGGGACATCGAGCTACCGAAGGAGATATTAAGACAGGAGAAGAGGTAGCTTTTCAGGAGAGTCTTAAAGGAAGAGCGAGAGCCAGAGAGGTGCAGATGTTTAGAGAGGAAATTCCAGAACTTGGAGCTGTGGCAACAGAAGGCACGATGGATTGGTTATAATCAGCGATGTTCAAGAGGGCAGAATTAGAGGAGCGCAGAGATCTTACATAGAAACATAAAAAATAGGTGCAGGAGTAGGCCATTCGGCCCTTCGAGCCTGCACCACCATTCAATGAGTTCATGGCTGATCATGCAACTTCAGTACCCCATTCCTGCTTTCTCTCCATACCCCTTGATCTCTTTAGCCGTAAGAGCCACGTCTAACTCCCTTTTGAATATATCTAACGAACTGGCCTCAACAACTTTCTGTGGTAGAGAATTCCACAGGTTCACCACTCTCTGGGTGAAGAAGTTTCTCCTCATCTCGGTCCTAAATGGCTTACCCCTTATCCTTAGACTGTGACCCCTGGTTCTGGACTTCCCCAACATCGGGAATATTCTTCCTGCATCTAACCTGTCTAAACCCGTCAGAATTTTAAACATTTCTATGAGATCCTCTCTCATTCTTCTGAACTCCAGTGAATACAAGCCCAGTTGATCCAGTCTTTCTTGATATGTCAGTCCCGCCATCCCGGGAATCAGTCTGGTGAACCTTCGCTGCACTCCCTCAATAGCAAGAATGTCCTTCCTCAAGTTAGGAGACCAAAACTGTACACAATACTCCAGGTGTGGCCTCACCAAGGCTCTGTACAACTGTAGTAATACCTCCCTGCCCCTGTACTCAAATCCCCTCGCTATGAAGGCCAACATGCCATTTGCTTTCTTCACCGCCTGCTGTACCTGCATGCCAACCTTCAATGACTGATGTACCATGACACCCAGGTCTCATTGCACCTCCCCTTTTCCTAATCTGTCACCATTCAGATAATAGTCTGTCTCTCTGTTTTTACCACCAAAGTGGATAACCTCACATTTATCCACATTATACTTCATCTGCCATGCATTTGCCCACTCACCTAACCTATCCAAGTCACCCTGCAGCCTCATAGCATCCTCCTCGCAGTTCACACTGCCATTCAACTTAGTGTCATCCGCAAATTTGGAAATACTACATTTAATCCCCTCATCTAAAACATTAATGTACAATATAAACAGCTGGGGCCCCAGCACAGAAACTTGCAGTACCCCACTAGTCACTGCCTGCCATTCTGAAAAGTACCCAAAGTAACAAAGGTTCGATATAAGTTGAACAAACCTCTATTTTTCAATTCCATCCCTCTAGAAATAAGCCAGTGCACTTGGTCTGCCTTTGTTATGACCTCATTGACCTGCACTGGAACTTTGAGAGATTTGTACTCCTCAATCCCCCCGCTCCTCAACCCCACCCAGACTTCTATTCTCCAAGTAATATGCAACCTCACTTTTTATTACCAAAATGTAATAGCTCACACGTGTATATTGAAATTAGTTTGCCAATCGTATGCCCATTCTGCAAGCTCATCAACATCTTCCTGCAATTTATTGCATTCCTCCTCAGCGTTGATCATCCTTCACAATTTGGTGTCATTTGCGCATTTAGAAACTATTTGATTCCAAAGTCTAAATCATTGATATAAATTGTGAAAAACATTGGTCCCACTTTGTGGAACCGCACTTCCCACCCTCTGCCACTCCGAAAAGCTACCCTTCACCCCCACTCTCTGCCCTCCATCCTTCAGCCAGCCAGCTATTTATTCTGACTCCGCATGCTCTGACCGCTTTCACCAGTCCATCAGGTAGTACCTTATCGAAAGCCTTTTGGAAATCTGGACATATTACATCTACTACATTACCCTGGTCGACTCTCTCTGTTGCCTCTTCAAAGAATTCAATAAGGTTGGTCAAGCAAGACTTTTCCTTTTGAAATCCATTTTATTTCTATTTGGCATGATATATTCATCTTGCCAGTTTCACAAAAGGTACAATTTATAGGGCCCAAGTTTCAGATCCTCGGTAGAACGGCGCACGTCAGAGAGGCCAGCCTAATTTCTAGAACTGAAAAAGCAGCAAATACTTACCTCACGATTCTCCGATGTGCTAGCATGTGACATGTCGTCGTACTGAGTCGGGTGTGTATTACAACAAACGAACGTTGCAGGGAAGTTGCAACCTGTCGCCTATGCCTCCAGGAGCTTGTCTAACGCTGAGAGGGCCTACAGCATGATTGAGAAAGAGGCATTAGCGTGTGTGTTCGGGGTAAAGAAAATGCATCAGTACCTGTTTGGCCTCAAATTTGAGCTGGAAACCGATCACAAGCCCCTCACATCCCTGTTCGCTGAAAACAAGGGGATAAATAGTAATGCCTCAGCCCGCATACAAAGGTGGGCACTTGCGCTATCAGCATATAACTATACCATCCACCACAGGCCAGGCACCGAGAACTGTGTGGATGCTCTCAGCCGGCTACCATTGCCCACCACGGGGGTGGAAATGGCGCAGCCTGCAAACTTGTTGATGGTGGCGCAGCCCGCAGACTTGTTGATGGTCATATAAGCATTTGAAAATGATGAATCACCTGTCACGGCCTGCCAGATTAGGACTTGGACCAGCCAAGATCATCTGCTGTCCCTAGTAAAAACTGTGTACTGTATCCCCGTTGAAATGCAAGAACCAATCAAGCCGTTCCAGCGACGAAAGGACTGCCTGTTATGGGGTAACCACATAGTGCTACCAAAAAAGGGCAGGGAGACATTCATCTCGGATCTCCACAGCACACACCTGGGTATAGTAATGATGAAAACGATAGCCAGATCCCACGTGTGGTGGCCCGGTATCGACTCTGACTTAGAGTCCTGTGTACGGCAATGCAGCGTGTGTGCTCAGTTGAGCAACGCGCCCAGAGAGGCACCACTAAGTTTGTGGTCCTGGCCCTCCAGACCATGGTCGAGGATCCATGTCGACTATGCGGGCCCGTTTCTCCGTAAAATGTTCCTGGTGGTGATGGATACTTTTTCAAAATGGATTGAAAATGAAATAATGTCGGGAAGCACCGCCACCGCCACCATTGAAAGCCTGAGGGCCATGTTTGCCACCCACAGCCTGCCTGACATACTGGTCAGTGACAAAAGCTTAAGACGGACAGCAAAAGTTTCTATAGATATGTAAAGAGAAAAAGGTTAGTAAAGACAAACGTAGGTCCCCTGCAGTCAGAATCAGGGGAAGTCATAACGGGGAACAAAGAAATGGCAGACCAATTGAACAAGTACTTTGGTTCGGTATTCACTAAGGAGGACACAAACAACCTTCCGGATATAAAAGGGGTCAGAGGGTCTAGTAAGAAGGAGGAACTGAGGGAAATCCTTATTAGTCGGGAAATTGTGTTGGGGAAATTGATGGGATTGAAGGCCGATTAATCCCCAGGGCCTGATGGACTGCATCCCAGAGTACTTAAGGAGGTGGCCTTGGAAATAGCGGATGCATTGACAGTCATTTTCCAACATTCCATTGACTCTGGATCAGTTCCTATGGAGTGGAGGGTAGCCAATGTAACCCCACTTTTTAAAAAAGGAGAGAGAGAGAAAACAGGGAATTATAGACTGATCAGCCTGACATCGGTAGTGGGTAAAATGATGGAATCAATTATTAAGGATGTCATAGCAGCGCATTTGGAAAGAGGTGACATGATAGGTCCAAATCAGCATGGATTTGAGAAAAGGGAAATCATGCTTGACAAATCTTCTGGAATTTTTTGAGGATGTTTCCAGTCGAGTGGACAAGGGAGAACCAGTTGATGTGGTGTATTTGGACTTTCAGAAGACTTTCGACAAGGTCCCACACAAGAGATTAATGTGCAAAGTTAAAGCACATGGGATTGGGGGTAGTATGCTGACGTGGATTGAGAACTGGTTGGCAGACAGGAAGCAAAGAGTAGGAGTAAACGGGTACTTTTCAGAATGGCAAGCAGTGACTAGTCGGGTACCGCAAGTTTCTGTGCTGTACATTAATGATTTAGACGAGGGGATTAAATGTAGTATCTCCAAATTTGCGGATGACATGAAGTTGGATGGCAGTGTGAGCTGCGAGAAGGATGCTATGAGGCTGCAGAGTGACTTGGATAGGTTAGGTGAGTGGGCAAATACATGGCAATTAAGTATAATGTGGATAAATGTGAGGTTATCCACTTTGGTGGTAAACACAGAGAGACAGACTATTATCTGAATGGTGACAGATTAGGAAAAGTGGAGGTGCAACGAGACCTGGGTGTCATGGTACATCAGTCATTGAAAGTTGGCATGCAGGTACAGCAGGCGGTTAAGAAAGCAAATGGCATGTTGGCCTTCATAGCGAGGGGGTTTGAGTACAGGGGCAGGGAGGTGTTACTACAGTTGTACAGGGCCTTGGTGAGGCCACACCTGGAGTATTGTGTACAGTTTTGGTCTCCTAACTTGAGGAAGAACATTCTTGCTATTGAGGGAGTACAGCGAAGGTTCACCAGACTGATTCCCGGAATGGCGGGACTGACATATCAAGAAAGACTGGATCAACTGGACTTGTATTCACTGGGGTTCAGAAGAATGAGAGGGGATCTCATAGAAATGTTTAAAATTCTGATGGGTTTAGACAGGTTAGATGCAGGAAGAATGTTCCCAATGTTGGGGAATTCCAGAACCAGGGGTCACAGTCTAAGGATAAGAGGTAAGCCATTTAGGACCGAGATGAGGAGAAACTTCTTCACCCAGAGAGTGGTGAACCTGTGGAATTCTCTACCACAGAAAGTTGTTGAGGCCAATTCACTAAATATATTCAAAAAGGAGTTAGATGTAGTCCTTACTACTCGGGGGATCAAGGGGTATGGCGAGAAAGCAGGAATGGGGTACTGAAGTTGCATGTTCAACCATGAACTCATTGAATGGCGGTGCAGGCTTGAAGGGCCGAATGGCCTACTCCTGCACCTATTTTCTATGTTTCTATGTTTCTACAACGGGCCATGTTTCACCACTGCCGAATTTAAAGAATTCATGAGCCACAATGGGATCAAACATGTCACCTCGGCCCCGTTTAAACCAGCCTCCAATGGGCAGGCAGAGCGGGCAGTACAAACAATCAAACAGAACCTCAAATGAGTCACAGAAGGCTCACTCCAAACCCACCTTCCCGAGTACTGCTCAGTTACCGCACGAGACCCCACTCACTCACAGGGGTGCCCCCGGCTGAGCTACTCATGAAAAGGACACTTAAAACCAGACTCTCGCTGGTTCACCCCAACCTGCATGATCAGTTAGAGAGCAGGCGGCAACAACAAAATGTAAACGATGGTCGCGCCACTGTGTCACAGGAAATTGATCTGAATGACCCTGTGTATGTGCTAAACTATGGACATGGTCCCAAGTGAATCGCGGGCACGGTGATAGCTAAAGAAGGGAGTAGGGTATTTGTAGTCGAACTAGACAATGGACAAATTTGCAGAAAGCACCTGGACCAAACGAGGCTGCGGTTCACAGACTGCCCTGAACAACCCACAGCAGACACCACCTTTTTCGAGCTCACAACACACACCCAAAGGATCAACGACACAATGCCGGACCAGGAAATCGAACCCATCACGCCCAACAGCCCAGCAAGGCCAGGCTCACTGAGCAGCCCTGCAGGGCCAACAACACACCAGCCCAGCGAGGGCACAGCCAACACATCAGAACAGACATTTGTACCGAGGTGGTCCACCAGGGAAAGAAAGGCTCCCGGCCGCCTCACCTTGTAAATAGTTTTCACTTTGACTTTGGTGAGGGAGTGATGTTGTGTATCTGTAAAGCATGCACTCCCACGTTCCGCCACCAGGGAGCTCATCCCCTGAAGTCCCAAGGGATCCCAGCATCCCTTGGGAACACTGTACATAAGCCGGCCCCTGAAGCCTATTCCTCACTCTGGAGTGTCTTATTAAAAACTGAGGTCACTGTTACTTTAACCTCTCTGGGTGTAGCCTCATCTGTGTTAGGAACACAATAGTATCCACCACCACCAAAAACATTTTGCCCAGGATGTGGATCCTTGACCATGGTTTGGATGGCCACGACCACAGACTTAGCGGAGATTCCACTGGTGCGTTGCGTAACTACATGCAAATGTTGCACTGATGCACACATGACTCCAAATCAGAATCAATGTCAGGCCACCAAACGTGAGACCTGGCAATGGCCTTCATCATCACAATACCAGGATGGGTACTGTGTAAATCTGTACAAATCTCTCCCTGCCTTTCTTGGGCACAACAACACGATTACCCCAAAGCAAACAATCAGATTGAATGGATAGTTCGTCTTTGCGACGGTTGTAAGGTTTAGTCTCATGACACACTTAGCTGGGAATGGCCGACCAATCACCATTAAGGACACAACGTTTTACAACCAATAAAATCGGATCCTGGCTGGTCACGGTCCTAACTTGTCGAGCAGTGACAAGCGACCCTTCACTCTCAAAGGCATCCATGACTAACAGTAGGTTTGCGGGCTGTGCCGTTTCCACTTCCACCATGGGCAACGGTAAACGGCTCAATTCATCGGCACAATTCTCGGTGTCAGGTCTATAGCGAATGACATAATCATAGTCAGATAATGTCAGCGCCCACCTCTGGAGGCGGGATGACGTGCTGGTATTGATACCTCTATGCTCTGAAAACAAAGATATGAGCGGCGTGTGATCGGTTTCAAGCTCGAAATGAAGCCCAAACAGATACCAGTGCATCTTTTTAACCCCATATAAGCAGGCTAAAACTTCTTTCTCTACCATGCCATAGACTCTTTCTGCTTTAGACATGCTTCTTGACACGTACGCAACGGGTTGTAGTTTGCTCGACTCATTGGATTGTTGGAGCACGCAACCAACCCCAAGTGATGAAGCGTCACAGGCCAATACTAAACGCTTGCACGGGTCAAAATGTACCAACAATTTGTTGGAACAAAGCAGATTTCTAGCTTTCTCGAAGGCCCTGTCTTGAGATACACCCCAAACCCAATTGTTGCCTCTTCTGAGCAACATGTGGAGTGCTCAATTTAGGTAAGAAATTACCGTAGTAGTTGAGAAGACCAAGGAACAACCACAGCTCCGTCACAATCTGGGGTCTGGATACATTTTTGATGGCCTCTGTTTTCGAGTCCGTAGGCCTGATGCCGTCTGCAGCAATCTTCCTTCCCAGGAATTCGACTTCCGGTGCCATAAAGATGCACTTTGAACGTTTCAGCCTGAGCCCCACTTTGTCCAGACGACGTAGAACCTCTTCCAGGTTGTGCAGGTGTTGGGCAGTGTCACGACCTGTGACCAGAATGTCGTCTTGGAACACCATGGTTCTAGGGACAGACTTCAGTAAACTCTCCATGTTTCTCTGAAATATGGCTGCAGCTGAGCGAATTCCGAAAGGACACCTGTTGTAAATGAACAGCCCTTTATGCGTATTGATGCACGTAAGTTTCTTCGATGATTTGACAAGCTCCTGTGTCATATAGGCCAACGTCAGATCCAATTTGGTGAATGACTTTCCCCCTGGCTAGCGCTGCAAACAGGTCATCAGCCTTTGGTAACGGGTACTGTGATCCTGTTTCGAAACTCGGTTGATCGTAACCTTGTAGTCTCCACAAATCCTGACAGTGCCATCACTCTTCAGCACAGGAACAATGGGACTTGCCCATTCGTTAAATTCGACCGGTGAAATTACCCCTTCACGTTGGAGTCTGTCCACTTCGATTTTGACCTTCTCCCTCATCATGTAGAGGATCACCCGGGCTTTGTGATAGACGGGTCTTGCATCCGTGTCCAGGTGGATCTGCACCTTGGCTCCCGTGAAGTTGCCGATGACCGGTTCAAACAGCGAGGGAAATTTGCTCAGCACTTGAGCCCATGAAGCTCTAATATCGTTACAGTTCCACTTTATTTTTTCGAGCCAACTCCTGCCGAACAGCGTTGGACCATTGCCTGGAACGATCCACAGCGATAGATCATGAACCGTCCCATCGTACGACACCTTGACTGCTGCACTGCCAATCACTGGTATGAGCTCTGTGATGTAGGTACGCAATTTTGCATTTACTGGACTCAGCTTGGGTTTCACGGCCTTGGTGTCCCACAGCTTTTCGAAAGTCCTCTGGCTCATAATTGACTGACTCGCACCCGTGTCTAATTCCATAGATACCGGCACGCCGTTCAATTTTACTTCAATCATTATCGGTTGGCTCTATGTCAGGATCGAATGTACACTGTACACTTGCTCCCCGGGTATCTGGGGTTGCATTGCCGGATCCGCTCCGGACCGGTCACCATCATCCACGTGGTGTGTCGCAGCCCGCTTGCTGAGCTACGGACACATCCGCTGAAGGTGCCCCATTTTCGCACAGCCTCGACAAATATACTGTCTGAAACGGCACTGATGAGGCCGATGAATGCCCCCACAACGCCAACAGGGTGAAATCGGCTACAGGTTTCGCAAACACAGTCGGGTAGGCCCTGCCAGGTGCAGCTCTGCCAATCTGGTGCACAGTGGAGTTCCGACTCTGCGAGGATATCTGCTTTGCACTATCGACCGTGGTCAGGCAAGCCTGGGCGATCGTGATGGCCCTGCCCAGATCCAGCGTCTCCGCAGCCAGCAGCTTCCACAGGATCACCTCGTGGTTTATGACTGTTACAAAGTTGTCGTGCAGCATGTCTTCCAACGCGGTTCCAAACTTACACGGCCCAGCGCTAAGCCTCAGGTCGGCAACAAATTCTGGCCCTCAGAACGAACATGCTTGTAAAAGCGATGTCTCGAGATAATGATGCCTTCTTTAGGTTTGAGATGGTTCCGAATCGGAGCACAAGATTCCTCATAGGTCTTTTCCGCTGGACGTGCCGGTGAGAGCAGATTCTTTATGAGGCCATAGATTTTTGGACCACAATTCGTGAGGAAAACCGCCCTGCGCCTAATTGCGTCAGCGTCTTCATCCATCTTGTTGGCCACGAAGCACTGATCGAGGCGATCTGTAAAATCCTCCCATCCGTGAATCGCTCCAGGATTCCAACGGTGCTCCTTTTTTTTTGTGTGTGAAAGTTCGTATTTTGCCTTGTCGCCAAATGTTGCGTATGCAATAACTCAACAGGCTTAGCACCGTGAACTCAATCAGGTGTGACCTGACTCTACTTTATTAGCTCTCAAAATAAGGATTAAACATGGAGGCTTTCTTTATATACAAGGGCTGCACGTGTGTGTCTGTGGCCCAATGACCTCCGACGGTTGCTCCCCCTGGTGGCAGGTAAACCCAGGCATACATACATTACAGGCGAGACCTGATTGAGGTGTATAAAATTATGAGGGGCCTGGATAGGATGGATAGGAAGGACCTGTTTCCCTTGGCAGAGGGGGTCAACAGCCAGGGGCCAAAGATTTAAAGTAATTGGGGGGAGGTTTAGAGGGGATTTGAGGGGAAATGTCTTCACCCAGAGGGTGGTGGGGGTCTGGAACTCACGGCCTGAAAGGGTGGTGGAGGCAGAAACCCTCACCACATTTAAAAAATACTTGATATACACTTAAAGTGCCGTAACCTACAGGGCTACGGACCGAGAGCTGGAAAGTGGGATTAGGCTGGGTAGCTCTTGGTCGGCCGGTGTTGACGCGATGGGCCGAAATGGTCTCCTTCCGTGCTATAAATTTCTATCATTAGATTATTCTATGATTCACCCAGTATCGTCCCTCTCTCTTTTGTCTGCCACATTCTCTCTATCCCACTCCCCTTCTTTTTTCTTTCAGTCTCTCTATTTTTCTATCTCTGTTTCCTCTCAAGTCCCATCCAGGAATTTGAGCACATAAGTCTAGGCTGACACTCCAGGGCAGTGCTGAGGTAGTGCTGCGCTGATGGAGATGCCGTCTTTCAGATGAGATGTTAAACCGAGGCCCCGTCTGCTCTCTCAGGTGGACGTGAAAGATCCCGTGACCACTATTTTGAAGAAGAGCAGGGGAGTTATCCGCAGTGTCCTTTCAATCCAACATTTCTCTTTCAATCAACACAACAAAAACAGATTATCTGGGTCATTATCACATTGCTGTTTGCGGGAGCTTGCTGTGTGCATATTAGCTGCCGCGTTTCCCACATTACAACAGTGACTACACTCCAAACGTACTTCATTGGCTGTAAAGCACTTTGAGATGTCTGGTGGTCGTGAAAGGCGCTATATAAATGCAAGTCTTTCTTTCTTTAATTTAGTGTCTCTATATCCCTTTGCAGTCGTTTTGTCTTCTCCTCACAACTTACTGTCCCACAGCTTCAAGGCGCTACATTAATTCGAGTTGTTGTTGGTGAAAACCAAACGACAGCAGATGGGTGAAGTGTCGTTAAATCATAGAATCATAGATCCATAGAGGTTTATATGACGGAAGGAGGCCATTTCGGCTCATCGTGCCAGCGCTGGCCGACCAAAAGCTATCCAGCCTAATCCCACTTTCCAGCTCTTGAACATAGAAACATAGAAACATAGAAAATAGTTGCCAGAGTAGGCCATTCGACCCTTCGGGCCTGCACCAACATTCAATAAGATCATGGCTGATCATTCACCTCAGTACCCCTTTCCTGCTTTATCTCCATACCCCTTGATCCCTTTAGCTGTAAGGGCCATAGCTAACTCCTTCTTGAATATATTCAATGAACTGGCACCAACAACTCTCTGCAGTAGGGAATTCCACAGGTTTCTCCTCACGTCAGTCCTAAATGGCTTACCCCTTAGCCTTAGACTATGTCGCCTGGTTCTGGACTTCCCCAACATCGGGAACATTCTTCCTGCATCTAACTTATCTAGTCCCGTCAGAATTTTATATGTTTCTATGAGATCCCCTCTCATCCTTCTAAACTCCAGTGAGTACAGGCCCAGTCGATCCAGTCTCTCCTCATATGTCAGTCCTGCCATCCTGGGAATCAGTCTGGTGAACCTTCGCTGCACTCCCTCAATAGCACGAACGTCCTTCCTCAGAATATTCCAGGTGAGGCCTCACCAAGGCCCTGTACAATTGCAGTAAGATCTCCCTGCTCCTATACTCAAAATCCCTAGCTATGAAGGCCAACATACCATTTGCCGCCTTCACTGCCTGCTGTACCTGCATGCCAACTTTCAATGACTGATGTACCATGACACCCGGGTCTCATTGCACCTTCCCTTTTCCTAATCTGCCGCCATTCAGATAATATTCTGCCTTCGTGTTTTTGCCACCAAAGTGGATAACCTCACATTTATCCACATTATACTGCATCTGTCACTCGTTTGCCCACTCACTTAACCTGTCCAAGTCACCCTGCAGCTTTTTAACGTCCTCCTCACAGCTCACAGCTATCACCCAGCTTAGTGTCATCTGTAAACTTGGAGATATTACACTCAATTCCCTCATCTAAATCATTGATGTATATTGTAAATAGCTGGTGTCCCAATACTGAGCCCTGCGGCACTCCACTAGTCACTGCCTGCCATTCTGAAAAGGACCCGTTTATCCCGACTCTCTGCTTCCTGTAGGTTACGGCACTTCAAGCGCACATCCAAGTATTTTTTAAATGTGGTGAGGGTTTCTGCCTCTACCACCCTTTCAGGCAGTGAGTTCCAGACCCCCACCACCCTCTGGGTGAAGAAATGCCCCCTCAAATCCCCTCTAAACCTTCTACCATTTACTTATGCCCCCTGGTTGTTGACCCCTCTGCCAAGGGAGATAGGCCCTTTCTATCCACTATATCTAGACCCCTCATAATTGTATGCACCTCAATGAGGTCCTACCTCAGCCTCCTCTGTACCAAGGAAAACAAACCCCAGCCTATCCAATCTTTCCTCATAGAGAGAAAATGCAGATGAACAAAAGAGACAGTGGTGGTGGTGACAACATAAGAACATAAGAAATAGGAGCAGGAGTGGGCCATACAGCCTCTCGAGCCTGCTCCGCCATTCAATAAGATCATGGCTGATCCGATCGTGGACTTGGGTCCACTTCCCCGCCCGCTCCCCATAATCCCTTAATCCCTTATCGATTAAGAAACTGTCTATCTCTGTCTTAAATGTATTCAATGTCCCAGCTTCCACAGCTCTCTGAGGCAGCGAATTCCACAGATGTACAATCCTCAGGCCATGGCCCCAGGGAACATTCTGTCCCCGGAAGCTCTCAGCAGGGACTGTTTAGACATCGAACTGCTCTCTTCAATGATTTCACAATCACAGGCCACAGGGGCAGAAAACCTGCAAATGAAAATGCAAAGAAAGGAAGTGGGGAGACAGACAGTAAGTGCATGGGTTAGGGGATTTTTTTTTTCTTTTACACGCCCTGAACATCTGGTCTCGGTAGGGGGGCAGGGGGAGGTGACACGTGTAGAGAGGGGGAGCGCGAGAGAGAGAGCACCGAACTGAACTTTGACCCACAGAGCTGAGTCACGCACGGGGGTGGTCTGTGGCGGGGGGGGGGGGGTCCTCTAGATCAGGTGCTGCTATTCTTGGGTGAGAAGTTTTTATTGTTGCGTAAACTGGGTGAAGGGCCGAGACCCAGTGAGTCCCAGGCCACCATCACACTGAGGCTGCAGAGAGTAGGAGAGAAAGGTAAGTGGGGGAGAGGGGAGTGGGGAGCGGGAGGCGGGGGCAGGAGGACTTCAAGACAAAGTGATTAGTTGACGGCAAGTTTGTTTCTTGGAACAAAAAACCTATGGACTGTGGGAGGGAACAGGAGGGGGAGGAAAGGAGTCACGAAGCCTTGAAGTTGTCGGAAAGAGTGACAGAGAATTGGGCTTTCTTGTGTCAGCTGTGACTCAGTGGGCAGCACCCAGCACCCTCAGCCCTGAGTCAGATGGCTGTGAGTTCAAGTCCCTACTCCAGGAAATTGAGCTAAATCTAGGCTGACACTCAAGTGCAGTACTGAGGGAGTGCTGCACTGTAGGAGGGGCAGTGCCGAGGGAGCAACGCACTGTCGGAGGCGCAGTGCTGAGGGAGTGCTGCACTGTAGGAGGGGCAGTACTGAGGGAGCAACGCACTGTCGGAGTCGCAGTGCTGAGGGAGTGCCGCACTGTCGGAGGCGCAGTACTGAGGTAGCGCTGCACTGTCGGAGGGTCAGTACTGAGGGAGCGCCGCACTGTCGGAGGGGCAGTACTGAGGGAATTCCGCACTGTCGGAGGGACAGTACTGAGGGAGCGCCGCACTGTCGGAGGGACAGTACTGAGGGAGCGCCGCACTGTCGGAGGGGCAGTACTGAGGGAGCGCCGCACTGTTGGAGGGGCAGTACTGAGGGAGCGCTGCACTGTCGGAGGGGCAGTACTGAGGGAATTCCGCACTGTCGGAGGGACAGTACTGAGGGAGCGCTGCACTGTCAGAGGGGCTGTACTGAGGGAGTTCCGCACTGTCGGAGGTGCAGTACTGAGGGAGAGCCGCACTGTCGGAGGGGCAGTACTGAGGGAGTGCTGCACTGTCAGAGGGGCAGTACTGAGGGAGCGCCGCACTGTCAGAGGGACAGTACTGAGGGAGCGCTGCAATGTCGGAGGGGCAGTACTGAGGGAGCGCCGCGCTGTCGGAAGGACAGTACTGAGGGAGCGCCGCACTGTCAGAGGGGCAGTACTGAGGGAGTGCTGCACTGTCGGAAGGGCAGTACTGAGGGAGCGCCGCACTGTCAGAGGGGCAGGACTGAGGGAGTGCTGCACTGTCAGAGGGGCAGTACTGAGGGAGCGCTGCAATGTCGGAGGGGCAGTACTGAGGGAGCGCCGCGCTGTCGGAAGGGCAGTACTGAGGGAGCGCCGCACTGTCAGAGGGGCAGGACTGAGGGAGTGCTGCACTGTCAGAGGGGCAGTACTGAGGGAGCGCCGCACTGTCGGAGGGGCAGTACTGAGGGAGCGCCGCACTGTTGGAGGGGCCGTCTTTCGGATGAGACATTAAACCGAGGCTCCATCTGCTCTCTCAGTGTGGATATAAACGATCCCATGACAATTATTTCAAACATGAGTAGCGGAGTTCTGCGCAGTGTCCTGGGTCAATATTGATCCCTCTATCAACATCACTACATTAAAAAAACAGGTTATCTGGTAATTATTATATTGCTGTTTGTGGGAGCTTGCTGAACGCCAATTGGCTGCTGTGTTTCCTATATTACAACAGTGACTACACTCTAAAAGTACTTCACTGGCTGCAAAGCGCTTTATGTCCTGAGGTTGTGAAAGCCGCTACATTAAATGCGAACCGTTCATTCCCATTCGCTTGTGCGAGGTTGGATTGTAAAGGAATGCGCAGTGAGCCAGTTGTGTCGCAGGATGGTGAATTGCCTCTGGCGAGTTCCCCCCCACCCCCCATCCTCCGCCCCTCTCCGTCCTCCCCCCCCATCCCCCTCACCTCTCCATCCTCCCCTCCCCCCCCCCCATCCCCCCCATCCCCCCCATCCACGACCGGGTGCCTGAATGTCCAGGCAGGCAGTATGGAGCGGGGGTTAATTTCTGCCACTTGTGTGGCCGGGGTGGGGGGCGTTGGATGGGGGCAGGGGCGGATTAATCACGGGGCAGATGGGGCTGCAGCCCCAGGCCCGCCAAAGAACATAGATCCGCCTTAAAAATATATAAGGCCTCCCAAATAGGCTGACTGAATCGACAATAAAAGAGACAAAACAAAACCGAGGAAAATAGATTCACTTGTTTATACTTATATTCAGAAGTACCTATATACACTAATGTACCTATATACACTAATGTACCTATATACACTAATGCACCTATATACAGAAGAACCTATATACACTAATGTACCTATATACAGAAGTACCTATACATACTAATGCACCTATATACACCAATGTACCTATATACAGAAGTACCTATATACACTAATGTACCTATATACACCTATGTACCGATATACAGAAGTACCTTTATACACTAATGTACCTATATACATTAATGTACCTATATACAGAAGTACCTATATACACTAATGTTCCTATATACATTAATGTTCCTATATACACTGATGTACCTATATACATTAATGTACCTATATACACTGATGTACCTATATACATTAATGTACCGATATACACTGATGTACCTATATACACTGATGTACCGATATGCACTAATGTACCTATATACATTAATGTTCCTATATACATTAATGTTCCTATATACACTGATGTACCTATGTACAGAAGTACCTATATACACTAATGTACCGATATACACTGATGTACCTATATACATTAATGTACCTATATACACTGATGTACCTATATACATTAATGTACCTATATACACTGATGTACCGATATACACTGATGTACCTATATACACTAATGTACCTATATACAGAAGTACCTATATACACTGATGTACCGATATACACTGATGTACCTATATACACTAATGTACCGATATACACTGATGTACCTATATACATTAATGTACCTATATACACTAATGTACCGATATACACTGATGTACCTATATACACTGATGTACCGATATACACTGATGTACCTATATACACTAATGTACCTATATACACTGATGTACCGATATACACTGATGTACCTATATACATTAATGTACCTATATACACTGATGTACCGATATACACTGATGTACCTATATACACTAATGTACCTATATACACTAATGTACATATATATACTGATGTACCTATATACACTGATGTACCGATATACACTGATGTACTGATATACACTGATGTACCTATATACATTGATGTACCTATATACACTGATGTACCTATATACACTAATGTACCTATATACACTGATGTACCTATATACACTGATGTACCTATATACATTAATGTACCTATATACACTGATGTACCGATATACACTGATGTACCTATATACATTAATGTACCTATATACACTGATGTACCTATATACATTAATGTACCTATATACACTAATGTACCTATATACACTGATGTACCTATATACATTAATGTACCTATATACACTGATGTACCTATATACACTGATGTACCGATATACACTGATGTACCTATATACATTAATGTACCTATATACACTGATGTACCTATATACACTGATGTACCTATATACACTAATGTACCTATATACACTGATGTACCTATATACATTAATGTACCTATATACACTGATGTACCTATATACACTGATGTACCGATATACACTGATGTACCTATATACACTGATGTACCGATATACACTGATGTACCGATATACACTGATGTACCTATATACACTAATGTACCTATATACACTGATGTACCGATATACACTGATGTACCGATATACACTGATGTACCTATATACACTAATGTACCTATATACAGTGATGTACCTATATACACTGATGTACCTATATACACTGATGTACCTATATACACTGATGTACCTATATACACTGATGTACCGATATACACTGATGTACCTATATACAGAAGTGGCTGCCGCTCGCCGCTCCTTGGGTAGCCGCAGCGTGAAGGCCCCGAGCTGCGAGGGAACATCAGCGGCAGGTCAGGGCCGTAAAAGGAGCGGCGGGCAGCGGCCATGGGCAGTGTGTCGGTGTACCATGGCAAGGTACAGCGCGAGCTGGTGCAGGAGGGCGACGGCAGAGAAAAGGGACGTCATCGAGGTCCAGGTCGGTGAGTGGAGCGCGGGCAGGTACAGCAGGAGCAGCGAGATCGGGGCGAAGGAGCGGCGAGAGGTTGTGGAGGGACGTGATCGGGGCCCAGGGGAGGCGCGAGATCAGTGCCAGGGGCCCAGGGGCAGCACGGGCCCAACCCACACTGCGATATGTGTGGGCACTAGGTCCGTGCAGCAGAGCTGGTCTCCAGTCGTCCTGGTTAACCCTTGCCACTGGACCAAGACCTAGCTCGGTCAAGCCCTGTGTGGTGGCTGGTGTGCAACGGTCACCACACGTTAAAAAAATCCACGCACAGGCATCTTCCACCCTTCAGGATGTAGCTCGGGTCCTTCATTGAAAGTCCTGTGAACTCGTCCTTTTTTTGGTGTGAAAGCAAGTCATCCTCATTTCGATGATGATGTTGATACAGAATATACACTAATGTATCTATATACAGAAGTACCTATATACACTAATATACCTATATACAGAAGTACCTATATACACTAATGTACCTATATACAATAATGTACCTATATACAGAAGTACCTATATACACTAATATACCTATATACAGAAGTACCTATATACACTAACGTACCTATATACACTAATATATCTATATACAGAAGTACCTATATACACTAATGTACCTATATACACTAATGTACCTATATACAGAAGTACCTATATACACTAATGTATCTATATACACTAATGTACATATATATACTAATGTACCTATATACAGAAGTACCTATATACACTAATGTACCTATATACACTAATGTACCTATATACAGAAGTACCTATATACACTAATGTACCTATATACAGAAGTACCTATATAAACTAACGTACCTATATATAGAAGTACCTATATACACTGATATACCGATATACAGAACAGAATATGTACTAGCCTGTTTCATTTCACATGTTATTGAGAGAACTTTGTGTATATATATCGGAATCTCGTATTGCAATGTTACCGGAACCAGAATATACACCTACTTGATAAAGAATACATGCTTCCATTGTTGAATATACTGGCCTATGTTTCCATACGCAGAATCAGAAGACGTGATGTAATGAACATGAACAAAGATAACTATCGGCCCATTAGCATCAATTTGCCCCTGGCCGGCCGGGCCCTGAATGCGGCCCTGGGTGGGGGTGGTGGTGATGGTGAAACGTACGCTGTCCCCGTCTATACTGAGCTGGCCGATCTCAGTCTGGGCCGCACCAACCGACCCCCGATGCCATTATTTCAAGCAGTGGCACACCACGCCCGCTGATGGCCAGCTTGGGCTGTGGAGCAACTCCCTCAGTTTGAGTAACCTCGCTGGGTTCACAGTCTCTGTCACCGGACTCCAGCAATGAGTCAGGGCCTCTTTGGGGAGAATCAGGGAGAAACCTTACAATTTTTAAGAAATTTTGCCCGGAAGCCAACGTGATGATCATTTTTTGAGGAAGTACTACCAGGAATACTAAGTTTACACTGTCCCTGTACAGCGGACGTTACCACCAGGAGCTTTCGAAAACTGAATCACTTTAACTGCTTCCGTCTTTTCTTACTGACCAGTTTTCTGAGAAGCAGTTACACATTCTGGGCTATCATTCCCCACCTCTGGATCCCTAACCACCCATTGAATCTCCTCCCACAGCCCATGTACACTCTCCCCTATCATGGGCTGTACCCACCCATGGATTCTACCCATACGTTCAATCCCTTCTACAGGGTAGGTGACAGGAGAGAAAGGACTGTGAGGGACCCATGGAAATAGGAGGAATGGGCTCAGTTGTGGAGCAGTGGAGGAGGAGCATCTGGGAAGGCGCCGAACACTTCGAGTCTCTTCACCGGGAGCACGAGGAAGCCAAGTACAAAGAGCGGAAGGAGCGCACGACAACCCAAGCTCTGCACCCACCCATCTCTTCAACCACCGTCTGCCCCATCTGTGACAGAGACTGTAGATCCCGCATTCGTCTCATCAGTCACCTGAAAACTCATGTTAGTGTGGAAGCAAGTCATCCTCGACTCTGTGGGATTGCCTGAGAGGAAGAAGAAGTAGCCAAGCACGCTGAATAAACCTACTAAGCCTGTCTCTGGAGACACAGTCCAAAGTTTAACACAGCAACACACAAAGATTGTTCTCCCCAAACAGGAACGAGAACAGATCATCATCATAGGCAGTCACTTGAAATCGAGGAAGTCTTGCTTTCACTCTAAAAGTGAGTTCTCAGGTGACTGTACAGTCCAATAGGGGAATTACAGTCTCTGTCACAGGGCTGGGACAGAAAGTGTTTGAAGGAAGGAGTGGGTGGGGAGTCTGGTTTGCCGCACGCTCCTTCCGCTGCCTGTGCTTGGTTCCTGCATGCTCTCGGCGACGAGACTCGAGGTGCTCAGTACTCTCCTGGATGCTCTTCCTCCACTTAGGGAGGTCTTGGGCTGGGGATTCCCAGGTGCCGGTGGGGATGTTACAAAACTGAAAGAATGCCATCTACAAGGCACAAGTCAGGAGTGTGATGGAACACTCTCCATTTGCCTGGATGGGTGCAGCTCCAACAACACTCGAGAAGCTCGACACCATCCAGGACAAAGCAGCCCGCTTGATCAGCACCCCATCCACCACCTTCAACATTCACTCCCTCCACCACCGGCGCCCCCTGGCTGCAGTGTGCACCATCTACAAGATGCACTGCAGCAACTCGCCAAGGCTTCTTCGGCAGCACCTCCCAAACCCACGACCTCTACCGCCTAGAAGGACAAGGGCAGCAGGCGCATGGGAACACCACCACCTCCACGTTCCCCTCCGAGTCACACACACCATCCTGACTTGGAAATATATCGGCCGTTCCTTCATCGTCGCTGGGTCAAAATCCTGGAACTCCCTCCCTAACAGCACTGTGGGAGCACCTTCACCACACGGACTGCAGCGGTTCAAGAAGGCGGCTCACCACCACCTGCTCAAGGGGCAATTAGGGATGGGCAATAAATGCCGGCCTTGCCAGAGATGCCCATATCCTAGGAATGAATTAAAAAACCCCACAGAGCTGAGACAAGGACCTCCCAGGATCCTGGGCCCGCTGTCAGCATCTTTCATTCCGTCTCTCCCTCTTTCCTTTATGCCACATTCCCGTCATCTAATCACCTCATTCTTCGTCTTCCCTCCTAACCTTTCTAACTGCCCTGTCCGTCGTCCCATGGTTCCTCAATTTAAGAAAAAAAAATGGGTTTAAACCTGTAAATTAAACATTAACTGAGGCTTGGAAAGCCATTTGTGTGTCTGTTTGTCTGTGTGGGTTCATGCACATGTCTTTGTGCGGCACGGGTGAGTGTGTATGCACGGTGTGTGCTCCTGCATTCAGGTGTGTGTGTGCTTGATTGTGCAACAACAACTACTTGTATTTTATATAGTGCCTTTAATGTTGTGAAATGTCCTAAGGCGCTTCACAGGAGTATTATGCGATGAAAATTTGACACTGAGCCATATAAGAAGAAATTAGCTCAGGTGACCAAAAGCTTGGTCAAAGAGGTAGGTTTTAAGGAGCGTCTTGAAGGAGCAAAGAGAGGTAGAGAGGCGGCGAGATTTAGGGAGGGAGTTCCAGAGCTTGGGGTCCAGGCAACAGAAGGCACGGCCACCAATGGTGGAACGATTATAATCAGAGACGCTCAAAAGGGCAGAATTAGAGGGGGCAGACATCTTGCAGATGATTAAAGGATTTAATCGGGTAGATAGAGAGGAACTATTTCCTCTGGTGCTGGACTCCAGAACAAGGGTATAGGGATGCTCAGGAGGGCAGAATTAGAGGAGTGCAGACATCTCGGGGTGTTGTGGGGCCGGAGGAGATTACAGAGTTAGGGAGGGGCCATGGAGGGATTTGTAAACAAGGATGAGAATTTTGAAATCGAGGCGTTGCTTAAACGGGAGTCAATGTGGGTCAGCGAGCACAGGGGGTGATGGGTGAGCGGGACTTGGTGTGAGTTAGGACATGGGCAGCCAAGTTTGGATCACCTCCAGTCAGGTGTCCATATGGGTGGGTGAGTGTGCATGCATGGGTTTTTGCGTGGGTTCCAGTGTTTGTGCAGGTGAGTGTGTGCATTGGTGTTTGTTTGTTCAAGCGAGTGCATGCGCTCTACTCGGAACTCTTTTACGGCAAATGAGCCAAAGGTGGGCAGAGGAAATGTTTCAAGGACACCCTCAAAGCATCCTTGATAAAATGCAACATCCCCACTGACACCTGGGAGTCCCTGGCCAAAGACCGCCCTAAGTGGAGGGAGAGCATCTGGGAGGGCACTGAGCACCTCGAGTCTCGTCGCCGAGAGCATGCAGTAAACAAACGCAGACAGCGGAAGGAGCATGCGGCAAACCAGTCCCACCCACCCTTTCCCTCAATGACTATCTCTCCCACCTGTGACAGAGACTATAATTCCCGTATTGGACTGTTCAGCCACCTAAGGACTCACTTTTAGAGTGGAAGCAAGTCTTCCTCAATTTCGAGGGATTGCCTATGATGGTGTGTCTTTAATCACTTCACTATCACCCTCTCCCTTCTTTTCTTTTTGGGGAGGACTCGCCCCCAGATTACCAAGTTTACCACACCCATTTTCACAACTCCCCTGGTATTGTAATGCAGAGAGCTGAGTTTCGCTGATCACAAACAGCAATGAGGAAGGTGGGAATAGAGGATTATGCTGATAGAGTTAGATGAGGAAAGACAGGAGGAGGCTCGAGTGGAGCATAAACGCCGGTATGGATTGGTTGGGCCGAACGGCCTGTTTCTGTGCCGTATATCCTATGTAATCCTATGAGATAATGACCCGATGTTAATTGAGGGATAAATATTGGTCAGGACATCGGGGAGAACTCCCCTGCTCTTCTTCGAAATAGTGGCCATGGGATCTTTTATGTCCACCCGAAAGAGCAGACGGGGCCTCAGTTTAACATCTTATCTGAAAGCAGGCACCGCCTACAGTGCAGGGCTCCCTTAGCACTGCACTGGGAGTGATCAGCCTAGATTTTGTTCCTGGAGTGGGACTTGAACCCACAACCTTCTGACTCGGAGACGAGAGAGCCGCCCACCGAGCCATCTAAAACAAGAGGGCAGTTCATTTTCCTTTTAAAACTGATTGTGGAACGAATCCCAAGGCAGTTGAGGGAACAGGAGCAGGAATGGGTACAAAAATACGGAATATGTATTTTACAGAGCGGTTGTGAAACAGGTTCCTTTGTGCCTAAAGTTTCGAAATTGTTTCTGGTGAAATTATGTAACCTGCAGGAAGTGGTGAAAAAGTCCAGCGAGGGTGTTGATATCTCGGACTCTTCCGATCCTTTGTCAGACAATGTTACGAAGAAATTGCGCAAAAGCACATTAAGGTGTTGTGCGATTGGAGGGGGGTTGAATTAATCTCACTGCGAGCAAGCTCGCTGCAAAAGATCAAGACTGCAATGAAAATGGAAACTCTTTCTTAATCCAGTGAAATTATTAAATCAGAGGCTTAAGATCAAAGTTTTGTTCGTCTGATTTCATTACTAACATTAAAACAAAGTTTGAAAGGGGAGAAATAACTTGAAATAACTTTGTGAAGTGTGTGTTTGAAGAGGGAGAGACAAATGCGCAGATTCACAAAGTGTAAAAACGTTACATTTGTCCCCCATTTAATTGTTTTTTCTCTTTTTTAAAAGAAGTTCATTTCTTTTTGCCGCTCCTCCCCTGCTCTCTCTCTCCCTCTCCTCTGTACTTTCTGTCTTTCTCTGTTGTATTATTTTCATTTTGAAATAAAGACAGACCCGGAAATCAACTTTGAAAATGCAAGGTCCCGCCCTCCGGTGCCTTTTTGCTGCTCCACCATTGGTCAGCCGGGCCCTGTCAATCAGCCTGGTCGCGTGACGTGAGACAAAGGAAATCTGCCCAGGGTTCGGGGGGATTCCCCGGGCGGCAGTGCGCAGGCGCGGGCTCTGGGCGGCGACACCGTGGCGCTGGCCCTACTCGGTCCGCATCGGCCAGGGGCCAGGAGACGGGAGGTTCCGCAGGATCAGCGCAGGCAGACAGGTAGGTACTGTTCGGGGCTGGGGCTGGCTGGGTGGGTGTTTGGGTGTCTGTCCGCCTGCCGAGCGATGCAATGCAAAGCGCTGGGGGCTGTCTGCCAGGCCTGGGCTTTGCGGTGGCCTTTTAATTGTCCTTGAGTGTGCAGTCATTTGCAATTGTGTGCACTGGCTCGATGGGCTGAACATAGAAACATGGAAAATAGGTGCAGGAGTAGGCCATTCGGCCCTTCGAACCTGCACCACCATTCAATATGATCATGGCTGATCATGCAACTTCAGTACCCCATTCCTGCTTTCTCTCCATACCCCTTGATCCCTTTAGCCATCAGGGCCATATCTAACTCCCTTTTGAATATATCCAACGAACTGGCCTCAACAACTCTCTGCGGCAGGGAATTCCACAGGTCCACAACTCTCTGAGTGAAGAAGTTTCTCCTCATCTCGGTCCGAAATGGCTTACCCCTTATTCTTAGACTGTGACCCCTGGTTCTGGACTTCCCCAACATCGGGAACATTCTTCCTGCATCTAACCTGTCCAGTCCCGTCAGAATTTTATATGTCTCTATGAGATCCCCTCTCATCCTTCTAAACTCCAGCCAACTTTCAATGACTGATGTACCATGACTGTGTCCTATCATCCTGTGATTCCACAGCTTGCTGTGTTTTCTCCGTCCCCCTCTCCCTCCCTCTAGGCACTGGTGGCAGTGTGCAGAATTGATGATGCTGAAAGCTTGTTTTCCCCCTGGCCTGGGGGGGGGGTCACACAGTCTTAGGATAAGGGGGTCGGCCATTTAGGACTGAGATAGGAGAAACTTATTCGCTCAGAGGGTGGAATTCTCTGCCCCAGAGGGCTGTGGATGCTGAGTCTCTGAATATATTGATAGGCTGGATTCGATAGATAGAGTTTGGGGGTCTGGGGAATCGAGGGATATGGGGAGCGGGCAGGAAAGTGGAGTTGAGGTCGGTGATCAGCCATGATCTTATTGAATGGTGGAGCAGGTTCGAGGGGCCGAATGGTCGACTCCTGTCCCTATTTCTTACGTTCTTAAATAGCCTCTCCTCCCTCCTCCCCCCCCCCCCCCCCCCCCAATTCCTGGTATTGTTTGGTGGGGGACCCAACAGACTGAGCCGGTTAAAACAGAATCAGAACATGCTGGCCACCTTTGACATCTGTGGAGAGAACATTTTAACCTTTTAAAAGAAATAAACTAGCATTTATATAGTGCCTTTCACAACCCGAGGACATTCCAAAGTGCTTTACAGCCAATTAAGTACTTTTGTGAAGTGTTGTAATGTGGGAAACGCGGCAGCCAATTTGCGCACGGCAAGCTCTCTCAAACAGCAATGTGATAATGACCAGATAATCTGTTTTAGTAATGTTGATTGAGGGATCAATATTGGCCCCAGGATAGCGGGGAGAACTCCCCTGCTCTTCTTCGAAATAGTGCCCGTGGGATCTTTTACGTCCACCTGAGAGAGCAGGCGGGACCTCGATTTAACATCTCATCCGAAAGACGGCACCTCCGACAGTGCAGTGCTCAAGAGCTTGCATTTCTATCGGGCGTTTAATGTAGTGAAACATCCCACGGTGCTGACTCAGTGCTGTACTGGAGTGCTGGCCTGGATTTTGAGCCGGCGTCTCTGGGATTTCAACCCACGACCTTCTGACTCCGAGGCGAGAGTACTGACACTGAGCTGAGGCTGAAGCCCTGGTGTGTGAACATTTGTGTGTGTGTTTGCACGTGTGTGTGTGTGTGTGCGCGTGTGTGTGCGCGCACACGATTTGTGCTTGTGTGCACGTGTAATTGCGTGTGCTGAAACTGAATCACGGCACTTGGCATTCATTACAAACACACACACAGACTGTTAAAATGTAGACTGTGTGGTGAAGGTGCTCCCACAATCCTGGATTTTGACCCAGCGACGATGAAGGAATGACCGATTATATGCCCAAGTCAGGATGGTGCGTGTGATGAGAAAGCAAAGACTGGCATTTATATAGCGCCTTTCACGACCACTGGATGTCTCAAAGCGCTTTACAGCCAGTGAAGTACTTTAGGAGTGTAGTCACTGTTTTAATGTGGAAAACGCGGCAGCCAATTTGTGCACAGCAAGCTCCCACAGACAGCAATGTGATAATGACCAGATAAACTGTGTTTTTGGTTATGTTGATTGAGGGATAAATATTGGCCCCAGGACACCGGGGATAACTCCCCCTGCTCTTCTTCCAAATAGTGGCCTTGGGATCTTTGAAATCCACCTGAGAGGGCAGACGGGCGACTTGGAGATGATGGGGTTCCCATGTTCCTGCTGCCCTTGTCCTTCTAGGCGGTAGAGGCCGTGGGTTTGGGAGGTGCTGCCGAAGAAGCCTTGGCGAGTTGCTGCAGTGCGTCTTGTAGAGGGTACACACTGAGGCCTTGAGAGCTGGAATGCCGGGGATCAGAGTCCACTGTTTGGACTTGCTGCCCTCCGGCTAGCTCAAGTCTCGGCCACCCTTTGGTATTTAATGCTGGCTCCCCTGGTTTGACTACCTCATGAGTTGAGCAGCAACATCCACTGACTGAGTTCAAACTGGCCCAGCTACCAGCGAAGCCGACATTAGCAGCTGCAATTGGGCAGTACTCACTTTTTTTTTAAATTAAGAAACAAACTTTCATGTACATTGGCTCCCAGTCTGGCAATGCTTTTTTATATATATATATATATTATATATAAAAATTAAATTCTTGTTTTCAACCCTCTCCAGCCCCACAACCCTCTGAGATCTCTGCTTTCCTCCAGTTCTGACCTCTTGCACATCCTGATTATAATCGCTCCACCACCGGCAGCCATGCCTTCAGCTGCCTGGGCGCTAAGCTCTGAAATTGCCTCCCCAGACCTCTCTGGCTCACTCTCTCTCTCTCTCTCTCTCTCTCTCTCCTCCTTTTAAGACGCTCCTTAAAACCTTCCTCTCTGACCAAGCTAACATAAGAAATAGGAGCAGGAGTAGGCCGTACGGCCCCTCGAGCCTGCTCCGCCAATTAATGCGATCATGGCTGATCCGATCATGGACTTGGGTCCACTTCCCTGCCCGCTCCCCTTATTCCCTTATCAGTTAAGAAACTCTCTATCTCTGTCTTAATATCTCCTTTTATGTGGCTTGGTGTCGAATGTTGTTTGACCCGTGCTCCTGCGACGTGCCTTGAGGGCGTTTTTGCTACTCGAAAAGGCGCTATATAAAGGTGGCTGTGCACCATATCACTTTGATGAGACGCTTCAGACTGCGAATCGCTTTGAAGCGCTGTCGCTGTGGGACGTGGCAACCTTTCTGTCTCGGTAAGGTCCCAATGCCAGCAGCAAGAGGAAGTGACTGGCGAGCCGTGGGTTATTTTCATAGCAGAGTCACATGCGAGTGATGTCATGGTACACTGAGTCAAGATTTCTGCCATTGTCTTGTGTGTAAACAAATGGAAAGCCGGGGCTTACAGACCGTAGCTGTCTGCCGACTGCGCCTTCCCTCCCTGCCGCGGCTAAAACAAAGAACAACACCCCCAGGAATCGCCTGCTCTGCACACTGACCCGGAAACAAAGGAACAGGCACAAGGGGCCATTCAGCCCCTCGAGCCTGTTCCACCATTCATTTTTTATTTGTTCATTCTTTGGGATGTGGACGTCACTGGCAAGGCTGGCATTTATTGCCCATCCCTAATTGCCCTCGAGAAGGTACCTTGAACTTCTGCATTCCATACTGCGTACAGCTTTGTATCCTTATTATAGGAGGGCTGGTGTGCAAAGGCCACCACACGTTAAAAAATCCACAGGCATCTTCCACATTTCACGATGTAGTTCAGGATCCGGAATATTCGGTCCTTCATTGAAACACCTGTGAACTCATCCCTTGTTGGTGTGGAAGCAAGTCATCCTCGATACGAGGAACTGCCTAATACTATATACTAAGGAGGGATATACATTGGAGGCAGTTCAGAGAAGGTTCACTCGGTTGATTCCTGAGATGAAGGGGTTGTCATGTGAAGAAAGGTTGGGTCTGTACTCATTGGAGATTAGTAGAAGGAGAGGTGATCTTATTGAAACGTATAAGATTCTGAGAAGGCGTGACCGGGCAGATGCAGAGAGGATGTTTCCCCTCGTGGGGGATTCTAGAACTAGGGGGCATAGTTTCAGAATAAGGGGCGGCCCATTTAGATCTGAGATGAGGAGGAATTTCTTCTCTCCTGAGGGCCTTTGGAATTCTCTGCCCCAGAGAGCTGGGTCTTTGAATATATTTAAGGCGGAGATAGACAGATGTTTGAGCGATAAGGGAGTAAAGGGTTGTGGGGAGTAGGCCTGAGCCCAGAATCAGATATGATCTTATTAAATGGCGGAGCAGGCTCGAGGGGCCAAATGGCCGACTCCTCCTATTTCTTGTGTCTTATGAACAGGAGCAGACCATTCAGCCCCTCGAGCCTGTTCCACCATCTCATTTCTTAGTTCACAGGATGTGGGCGTCGCCAGCATTTATTGTCCATCCCTAATTGCCCTTTATTCCGTGATACTTCTTTTGTAGCGGTTTGGGACACCTGAGTGGCTTGCTAGTGGCCATTTCAGAGTGGGTCTGGAGTCACTCTGACCCTCTACCTGACCCGGCAAGGATGGAAGATTTCCTTCCCTTAAGGGCTTTGGTGAACCAGTAGGTTCATGGCCACCATTACTGATACCAGCTTTTGAATTCCCGATTTATGTAATTAACTGAATTTAAATTCCCCAGCTGCCGTGGTGGGATTTGAACTCGGGTTTCCAGAACGTCAGTCCGGTAACATAACCAGTATGCCACCGTACCCCTGTTCATAGCTGATCTGTACCTCAGTTCTATTTACCTGTCTTTGCTCCAGAACCCTTGATAACCTTGCCCAACAAAAATCTATTGATCTCGGTCTTGAAAATTTCTGCAACGTTTTGGGAGAGAGAGTTCCAGATTCCCAATGCCTTTTATGTGAAGAAGTGTTTCCTGACATCACCCAGGAACGGCCTGGCTCTAATTCTAAGAATATGCCCCCTCGTTCTTAAAAGCCCCCTCCAGAGGAAATAGTTTCTCTATCCACCAAAAGGAATAACATTTGCAGGGCTGGGGGGGCGGAGGGGAGGGGGGTGGCTGGGGACGGGGTGGGAGGGGAACTAGGAGGGGAGTGGGTTTAATTGGATGGGCCTTTCAAAGAGCTGGCACATAAAGGGATCAAGGGGTATGGAGAGAAAGCAGGAAATGGGTAGTGAGGTGAATGATCAGCCATGATCTTATTGAATGGTGGTGCAGGTTCGAAGGGCCGAATGGCCTACTCCTGCACCTATTTTCTATGTTTCTATGTTTCACAGGCACGATTGGTTGAGTGGCCTCCTTCTATGCTATATGATTCTACACCCTTGAATCCCTCGATTTAGATCGCCCCTGTACCTTCTAAGCTCAAGGCAATACAAGCCAATCTTATGCAACCGGTCCTCCACTATTTCACCCTTTTGGCCTTGGATCTCCCTGGCCCTCCACAAGCCAGTTAATTCAGAAGTCTCTGGCACGAGTCCGCTCTTGTCATCTGGTATTTCCATGCCAAAGTTCCCCGTACATTGACTGCTAGGTCCCTTTTTATAATTATTGCATCCCCTGATGGTGACATTCTGCGCTGCGTCACTGACATTCCCCAGATGGTTGTCACAGTCTGCACGCCTCGTCCCCTAAGTCCATATTGCTGCTCTATACAGAGAATCCTGCAGCACAGAGGGAGGTCATTGGGCTCATCGTGTCTGTAATGGCTCCTTGGTAGAGCTCTCTCCAATTAGTCCCACTCCCCCCTGCTCTTTCTCCACAGCCCTGCAATTTTTTCCTTTCAAATGTTCAAGGTGCAGTTGCTCAGTGGGCAGCACTCTCGCCTCAGAGCCAGAAGGTTGTGTGTTCAAATCCCACTCCAGAGACTTGAGCACAAAAATCTAGGCTGACATTCCCAGTGCAGTGCTGAGGGAGCGCCGCACTGACGGAGGTGCCGTCTTTCGGATGAGACGTTAAACCGAGGCCCCGTCTGTGCTCTCAGGTGGACGTAAAAGATCCCACGGCACTATTTCGAAGAGCAGGGGCGTTCTCCCCGGTGACCTGGGCCAATATTTATCCCTCAATCAACATAACAGAAACAGATTATCTGGCCATTATCACGTTGCTATTTGTGGGAGCTTGCTGTGCGCAAATCGGCTGCCGCGTTTCCCACATTATAACAGTGACTACACTCAAAGTACTTCATTGGTTGTAAAGAGTTTTGAGACGTCTGGTGGTTATGTAAGGCACTATATAAATGCAAGTCTTTTTATTTATTCAGTTCCCTTTTGAAAGTTGCTATTGAATCTGCTTCCACCTCCCTTTCAGACAGCGCGTTCCCGATCATCATAACTTGCTGTGCAAACAAAATTCTCCTCACCTCCCCTTTGGCGATAATTTTGTCAATGATCTTAAATCTGTGTCCTCTGGTTACCGACCCTCGTACCAGTAGAAACAGTTTCTCCTTATTTACTCTATCAATACCCGTCATAATTTTAAATACTTCTATTAAATCTTCCCTAAGATGTTCTAGAAATTTCTGTGATGTTACGTTTTTAAGGGGAAGAATTCCAGCTTCTCTCGTGTCTCCATGTAATTAAAATTCCCCTATGCCTAGTACCATTGTGTCAGCTGTTGCTGTGGTTAGCTCTCGCCTCTGCGTCAGCGGGTTGTGGGTCCAAATCCAACTCCAGGGACTTGAGCATAAAATCTAGGCTGACACTCCCAGTGCAGTACTGAGGAAACGCCGCACTGTCGGAGGGGCAGTACTGAGGGAGCGCCGCACTGTCGGAGGGGCAGTACTGAGGGAGCGCCGCACTGTCGGAGGGGCAGTACTGAGGGAGCGCCGCACTGTCGCAGGGGCAGTACTGAGGGAGCGCCGCACTCTCGGAGGAGCAGTACTGAGGGAGTGCCGCACTGTCGGAGGGGCAGTACTGAGGGAGCGCCGCACTGTCGGAGGGGCAGTACTGAGGGAGCGCCGCACTGTCGGAGGGGCAGTACTGAGGGAACGCCGCACTGTCGGAGGGGCAGTACTGAGGGAGCGCCGCACTGTCGGAGGGGCAGTACTGAGGGAGCGCCGCACTGTCGGAGGGGCAGTACTGAGGGAGCGCCGCACTGTCGCAGGGGCAGTACTGAGGGAGCGCCGCACTGTCGGAGGGGCAGTACTGAGGGAGCGCCGCACTGTCGCAGGGGCAGTACTGAGGGAGCGCCGCACTCTCGGAGGGGCAGTACTGAGGGAGTGCCGCACTGTCGCAGGGGCAGTACTGAGGGAGCGCCGCACTGTCGCAGGGGCAGTACTGAGGGGGCGCCGCACTGTCGGAGGTGCCGTCTTTCGGATGAGACGTTAAACCAAGGCCCCGTCTGCCCTCGCAAGTGTCCATAAACGATCCCATGGCCACTATTTCGAAGAAGAGCAGGGGAGTTATCCCCGGTGTCCTGGGGCCAATATTTATCCCTCAATCAACATCACTAAAACAGAATATCTGGCCATTATCACATTGCTGTTTGTGGGAGCTTGCTGTGCGCAAATTGGCTGCCGCGTTTCCTGCATTACAACAGTGACTACCCTCCAAAAAGTACTTCAACACAAAAGCAAAATACTACAGATGCTGGAAATCTGAAATAAAAGCAGAAAATGCTGGAAACACTCAGCAGGTCAGGCAGTGATTGTGGAGAGAGAAACTGAGTTAACGTTTCAGGTCGATGACCCTTCGTCAGAACTGGGAAAAGTTAGAGGTGTGACAGATTTTAAGCAAGTGCAGGGGCAGGGAAAGGGGGAAGGGGTGTGAACAATAAAAGGGGAAGGTCGGTGACGGGGTGGAAGGCAGGAGAGATTAGAGAGACAAAAGGGATGTTGGTGCGAGGCAGAAGGAGAAAGTAATGGGCCAAGTTAAGAAACAAAAGATGAGTCTGGATAGGAGATGGCTGACTCATCAACAGCTGTGGGAAAGAGAGAAATAAAATAAGGAAAAAAAAATAATGGTAGGGTTTCATTGGATGTAAAGCACTTTGGGTGGTCCAGTGGATGTGAAAGTTGCTATATAAGTGCAAGACTTTGTTTCATTGTGGTAAATCTCCTCTGCACCCTCTCTAATGCCTTGACAGCCTTACTAAAGTGTGGCTCCCAGAATTGAACACACTACCCCAGCTGCTCTATAAAGGTTTTAGCTCAACTGTTGTGCTATTTGTATAGCACCCCTCTGAGGTGGGTGGGGTGGCTTGACCCATCCACCTCCACGGAGGTGTGGGGGGGGGGCCCTGACCCATCCACCTCCATGGCACGAACCTGGTATTGCAGTACTTCCAGGAACGGTGCAGTGGCTCTAGGCCTTTTGGCTAAGAGCATTGGCGCAGAGTGATCCTTGGCGTGTGCAAGGTGACCTCTGGCGTTTGTGATTTGACAAAGAATTGGAACGATTGGCTACGAATTTCAAAAAAAAACCTCTGTTTATAGAGCCCAGCGTTCCGTACTTAGCCTTTTTGTCTTGTGTGTCACATTTATATCGCATAACACTCCTGTGAAGCACCTTGGGACGTTTCACTACGTTAAAGGCGCTATATAAATACAAGTAGTTTGTTTTTTAAACAGATGTGAAGTACTCTGATAATTATGCGCGGATCTGATTTAAGACAGTCACTGGTTACCATTCTGGATTTAGCGCTGATGTTGAGCCGATCCGAATCTAGCGCCCTTTTAAGCAAATCTCAGACTTTTCTGATCATCCCTTTCAGTCACCGAGCGAGTATTCATGGCAGCAGCAACACCGTCCAATCAGAGCGTCACAATATTTCAGCTGCCCTTTGCATTGCAAAATGCTACTTTCTGAACATTTGAACATAAGAAATAGGAGCAGGAGTCGGCCATACGGCCCCTCGAGCTTGCTCCGCCATTCAATAAGATCATGGCTGATCTGATCATGGACTCAGCTCCACTTCCCCGCCCGCTCCACATAACCCCTTATCCACTTATCGTTTAAGAAACTGTCTATCTCTGCCTTAAATATATTCAATGTCCCAGCTTCCACAGCTCTCTGAGGCAGCGAATTCCACAGATTTACAACCCTCTGAAACATAGAAACATAGAAATTTCTCCTCATCTCAGTTTTAAATGGGCAGCCTCTTATTCTAAGATCGTGCTCTCTAGGTCTAGTCTCCCCCATCAGTGAAAACATCCTCTCTGCATCCACTTTGTCAAGTCCCCTCATAATCTTATACGTTTCGATAAGCTCACCTCATTCTTCTGAATTCCAATGAGTAGAGGCCCAACCTACTCAACCTTTCCTCATAAGTCAACCCCCTCATCCCTGGAATCAACCTAGTGAACCTTCTCTGAACTGCTTCCAAAGCAAGTATATCCTTTCGTAAATATGGAAACCAAAACTGCATGCAGTATTCCAGTTGTGGCCTCACCAATAGCTGTGTAGCAAGACTTCCCTGCTTTTATACTCCTTTGCAATAAAGGCCAAGATACCATTGGCCTTCCTGATCACTTGATGTACCTGCATGCTATCCTTTTGTGTTTCATGCACAAGTACCTCAAGGTCCTGCTGTACTGCGGCACTTTGCAATCTTTTTCCATTTAAATAATAACTTGCACTTTGATTTTTTTTTTCTGCCAAAGTGCATGACCTCACACTTTCCAACATTATACTCCATCTGCCAAATTTTTGCCCACTCACAAGTGCCTTGACTATTTGTGATGTAGACAATCACAGAAATTTACAGCACGGAAGGAGGTCATTTTGGCCCATCGTGTCCGTGCCGGCCGACCAAGAGCTACCCAGCCTAATCCCACTTTCCAGCTCCTGGTCCGTAGCCCTGTAGGTTACGGCACTTCAAATGCACATCCAAGTACTTTTTAAATGTGGTGAGGGTTTCTGCCTCTACCACCCTTTCAGGCCGTGAGTTCCAGACCCCCACCACCCTCTGGGTGAAGACATTTCCCATCAAATCCCCTCTACCAATTAGAAACATAGAAAGTAGGAGCAGTAGTAGGCCATTCGGCCCTTCGAGCCTGCACCGCCATTCAATATGATCATGGCTGATCCTCTATCTCAACACCATATTCCCGCTTTCTCCCCAGACCCCTTGATGCCTTTTGTGTCTAGAAATCGATCGATTACCCTCTTAAATATATTCAGTGACTTGGTCTCCACAGCCTTCTGTGGTAGAGAATTCCACAAGTTCACCACCCTCTGAGTGAAAACATTTCTCCTCATCTCGGTCCTAAATTTCCTCCCCCGTATCCTGAGACTGTGACCCCTTGTTCTAGACTTCCCAGCCCCGGGGAAACATCCTCCCCGCATCCAGTCTATCCAACCCCGTCAGAATTTTATACGTTTACTTTAAATCTATGCCCCTGGTTGTTGGACCCCTCTGCGAAGGGAAATAGATCCTTCCTATCCACTCTATCGAGGTCCCTCATAACTTTACACAATGTGGCAGCCATTTTCTGTTCAGTGTCGGCCCACAAACAGACATTGGTAGCAATGACCGAGTGAGGGAAGACTGTTTAACCAGTGTTTCAGTGGGCAGCATCCTCGCCTCTGAGACAGAAGGTTGTGGGTTCAAGTCCCACTCCAGGGATTTGAGCACAAATCTAGGCTGACACTTCCAGTGCAGTGCTGAGGGAGTGCCGCACTGCCGGAGAGGCAGTACTCTTTTTTTTCTCCTTCTCCTGTTTTCTCCCTCCCTCTCTCCTCCCCCTCCCTCTCTCTCTCTCTCCTCCCCCTCCCTCTCTCTCCTCCCCCTCCCTCTCTCTCCTCCCTCCCTCTCTCTCCTCCCCCTCCCTCTCTCTCCTCCCCCTCCTCTCTCTCCTCCCCTCCCTCTCTCTCCTCCCCCTCCCTCTCTCTCCTCCCCCTCCCTCTCTCTCCTCCCCCTCCCTCTCTCTCCTCCCCCTCTCCCTCTCTCTCTCCTCCCCCTTCTCCCCCTCTCTCTCTCCTCCCCTTCTCCCCCTCTCTCTCTCCTCCCCCCTTCTCCCCTCTCCTCTCTCTCCTCCCCCTTCTCCCCCCTCTCTCTCTTTCTCCCCCTTCTCCCCCTCTCTCTCTTCTCCCCCTTCTCCCCCCTCTCTCTTCCCCCTTCTCCCCCTCTCTCTCTTCTCCCCTTCTCCCCTCTCTCTCTTCTCCCCCTTCTCCCCCCTCTCTCTCTTCTCCCCTTCTCCCCCTCTCTCTCTTCTCCCCTTCTCCCCCTCTCTCTCTTCTCCCCCTTCTCCCCCTCTCTCTCTCCCCTTCTCCCCCTCTCTCTCTTCTCCCCCTTCTCCCCCTCTCTCTCTTCTCCCCCTTCTCCCCCTCTCTCTCTTCTCCCCCTTCTCCTCCTCTCTCTCTTCTCCCCTTCTCCCCTTCTCCCCCTCTCTCTTCTCCCCCTCTCTCTCTTCTCCCCCTCTCTCTCTTCTCCCCCTCTCTCTCTTCTCCCCCTCTCTCTCTTCTCCCCCTCTCTCTTCTCCCCCTCTCTCTCTTCTCCCCCTCTCTCTCTTCTCCCCCCTCTCTCTCTTCTCCCCCTCTCTCTCTTCTCCCCCTCTCTCTCTTCTCCCCCTCTCTCTCTTCTCCCCCTCTCTCTCTCTCCCCTCTCTCTCTTCTCCCCCTCTCTCTCTTCTCCCCCTCTCTCTCTTCTCCCCCTCTCTCTCTTCTCCCCCTCTCTCTCTTCTCCCTCCCCTCTCTCTCTTCTCCCCTCTCTCTCTTCTCCCCCTCTCTCTCTTCTCCCCCTCTCTCTCTTCTCCCCTCTCTCTCTTCTCCCCCTCTCTCTCTTCTCCCCCTCTCTCTCTTCTCCCCCTCTCTCTCTTCTCCCCCTCTCTCTCTTCTCCCCCTCTCTCTCTTCTCCCCCTCTCTCTCTTCTCCCCCTCTCTCTCTTCTCCCCCTCTCTCTCTTCTCCCCCTCTCTCTCTTCTCCCCCTCTCTCTCTTCTCCCCCTCTCTCTCTTTCTCCCCCTCTCTCTCTTCCCCCTCTCTCTCTTCTCCCCCTCTCTCTCTTCTCCCCCTCTCTCTCTTCTCCCCCTCTCTCTCTCTCCCCCTCTCTCTCTCTCCCCTCTCTCTCTTCTCCCCCTCTCTCTCTTCTCCCCCTCTCTCTCTTCTCCCCCTCTCTCTCTTCTCCCCCTCTCTCTCTTCTCCCCCTCTCTCTCTTCTCCCCTCTCTCTCTTCTCCCCCTCTCTCTCTTCTCCCCCTCTCTCTCTTCTCCCCCTCTCTCTCTTCTCCCCCTCTCTCTCTTCTCCCCCTCTCTCTCTTCTCCCCCTCTCTCTCTTCTCCCCCTCTCTCTCTTCTCCCCTCTCTCTCTTCTCCCCCTCTCTCTCTTCTCCCCCTCTCTCTCTTCTCCCCCTTCTCCCCCTCTCTCTCTTCTCCCCCTTCTCCCCCTCTCTCTCTTCTCCCCCTTCTCCCCCTCTCTCTCTCTCCCCTTCTCCCCCTCTCTCTCTTTCTCCCCCTTCTCCCCTCTCTCTCTTCTCCCTCTTCTCCCCCTCTCTCTCTTCTCCCCCTCTCTCTCTTCTCCCCCTCTCTCTCTTCTCCCCCTCTCTCTCTTCTCCCTCTCTCTCTCTTCTCCCTCTCTCTCTCTTCTCCCCTCTCTCTCTCTCTTCTCCCCCTCTCTCTCTCTCTTCTCCCCCTCTCTCTCTCTCTTCTCCCCCTCTCTCTCTCTCTTCTCCCCCTCTCTCTCTCTCTTCTCCCCCTCTCTCTCTCTCTTCTCCCCCTCTCTCTCTCTCTTCTCCCCCTCTCTCTCTCTCTTCTCCCCTCTCTCTCTCTCTTCTCCCCCTCTCTCTCTCTCTTCTCCCCCTCTCTCTCTCTCTTCTC
>NC_091980.1:9066184-9124330 GCF_044704955.1 Pristiophorus japonicus | reverse complement strand
AGTTGGATGGGGTACAGTGTGTGTGAGGGTGGGGAGTTGGATGGGGTACAGTGTGTGTGTGAGGGGGTGGGGAGTTGGATTGGGTACAGTGTGTGTGATGGTGGGGAGTTGGATGGGGTACAGTGTGTGTGAGGGGGTGGGGAGGTGGATGGGGTACAGTGTGTGTGAGGGGGTGGGGAGTTGGATGGGGTACAGTGTGCGTGAGGCGGTGGGGAGTTAGATGGGGTACAGTGTGTGTGTGAGGGTGGGGAGTTGGATGGCGTACAATGTGTGAGGGTGGGAGTTGGATGGGGTACAGTGTGTGTGAGGGGGTGGGGAGTTGGATGGGGTACAGTGTGTGTGAAGCGGTGGGGAGTTAGATGGGGTACAGTGTGTGTGAGGGGGTGGGGAGTTGCATGGGGTACAGTATGTGTGAGGGTGGGAGTTGGATGGGGTACAGTGTGTGTGAGGGTGGGAGTTGGATGGGGTACAGTGTGTGTGAGGGTGTGGAGAGTTGGATGGGGTACAGTGTGTGTGAGGGTGGGGAGTTTGATGGGGTACAGTGTGTGTGTTGGGGGCAAGGAGTTAGATGGGGTACAGTGTGTGTGTGAGGGTGGGAATTGGATGGGGTACAGTGTGTGAGGGTGTGGAGTTGGATGGGGTACAGTGTGTGAGGGTGTGGAGTTGGATGGGGTACAGTGTGTGAGGGGTTGGGGAGTTGGATGGGGTACAGTGTGTGTGAGGGTGGGAGTTGGATGGGGTATAGTGTGTGTGTTGGGGGCGAGGAGTTAGATGGGGTACAGTGTGTGTGTGAGGTGGGAGTTGGATGGGGTACAGTGTGTGAGGGTGTGGAGTTGGATGGGGTACAGTGTGCGAGGGGTTGGGGAGTTGGATGGGGTACAGTGTGCGTGAGGGTGGGAGTTGGATGGGGTACAGTATGTGAGGGTGGGAGTTGGATGGGGTACAGTGTGTGTGAGGGTGGGAGTTGGATGGGGTACAGTGTGTGTGTTGGGGGGTGAGGAGTTGGATGGGGTACAGTGTGTGAGGGGGTGTAGAGTTGGATGGGGTACAGTGTGTGTGAGGGTGTGGAGTTGGATGGGGTACAGTGTGTGAGGGTGTGGAGTTGGATGGGGTACAGTGTGTGAGGGGTTGGGGAGTTGGATGGGGTACAGTGTGCGTGAGGTTGGGAGTTGGATGGGGTACAGTATGTGTGAGGGTGGGAGTTGGATGGGGTACAGTGTGTGTGAGGGTGGGAGTTGGATGGGGTACAGTGTGTGTATGAGGGTGGGGAGTTGGATGGGGTGCAGTGTGTGTGAGGGTGGGAGTTGGATGGGGTACAGTGTGTGTGTGAGGGTGGGAGTTGGATGGGGTTCAGTGTGTGTGAGAGTGGGAGTTGGATGGGGTACAGTATGTGTGAGGTTGGGGAGTTGGATGGGGTACAGTGTGTGTGAGGGGGTGGGGAGTTGGATGGGGTACAGTGTGTGTGAGGGTGGGAGTTGGATGGGGTACAGTATGTGTGAGGGTGGGGAGTTGGATGGGGTACAGTGTGTGTGAGGGGGTGGGGAGTTGGATGGGGTACAGTGTGTGTGAGGGTGGGAGTTGGATGGGGTACAGTATGTGTGAGGGTGGGGAGTTGGATGGGGTACAGTGTGTGTGAGGGGGTGGGGAGTTGGATGGGGTACAGTGTGTGTGAGGGGGTGGGGAGTTGGATGGGGTACAGTGTGTGTGAGGGGGTGGGGAGTTGGATGGGGTACAGTGTGTGTGAGGGGGTGGGGAGTTGGATGAGGTACAGTGTGTGAGAGGGGGTGGGGAGTTGGATGGGGTACAGTATGTGAGGGGGTGGGGAATTGGATGGGGTACAGTGTGTGTGAGGGGGTGGGGAGTTGGATGGGGTACAGTGTGTGTGAGGGGGTGGGGAGTTGGATGGGGTACAGTGTGTGAGGGGGTGGGGAATTGGATGGGGTACAGTGTGTGTGTGAGGTTGGGAGTTGGATGGGATAGTGTGTGTGAGGGGGTGGGGAGTTGGATGGGGTACAGTGTGTGTGAGGGGGTGGGGAGTTGGATGGGGTACAGTGTGTGTGAGGGTGGGAGTTGGATGGGATACAGTGTGTGTGAGGGTGGGGAGTTGGATGGGATACAGTGTGTGTGAGGGTGGGGAGTTGGATGGGGTACAGTGTGTGTGTGAGGGGAGTTGGATGGGGTACAGTGTGTGTGAGGGGGTGGGGAGTTGGATGGGGTACAGTGTGTGAGGGTGGGAGTTGGATGGGGTACAGTGTGTGTGAGGCGGTGGGGAGTTAGATGGGGTACAGTGTGTGTGAGGGGGTGGGGAGTTGGATGGGGTACAGTGTGTGTGTGAGGGTGGGAGTTGGATGGGGTACAGTGTGTGTGAGGGTGGGAGTTGGATGGGGTACAGTGTGTGTATGAGGGTGGGGAGTTGGATGGGGTGCAGTCTGTGTGAGGGTGGGAGTTGGATGGGGTACAGTGTGTGTGAGGGTGGGGAGTTGGATGGGGTACAGTATGTGTGAGGGTGGGAGTTGGATGGGGTACAGTGTGTGTTGGGGGGTGAGGAGTTGGATGGGGTACAGTGTGTGTGTGAGGGTGGGAGTTGGATGGGGTACAGTGTGTGTGTTGGGGGGTGAGGAGTTGGATGGGGTACAGTGTGTGTGTGAGGGGGTGTAGAGTTGGATGGGGTACAGTGTGTGTGTTGGGGGGTGAGGAGTTGGATGGGGTACAGTGTGTGTGAGGGGGTGTAGAGTTGGATGGGGTACAGTATGTGAGGGTGGGGAGTTGGAAGGGGTGCAGTCTGTGTGAGGGTGGGAGTTGGATGGGGTACAGTGTGTGTGAGGGTGGGGAGTTGGATGGGGTACAATGTGTGAGGATGGGAGTTGGATGGGGTACAGTGTGTGTGAGGCGGTGGGGAGTTAGATGGGGTACAGTGTGTGTGAGGGGGTGGGGAGTTGGAAGGGGTACAGTGTGTGTGAGGGGATGTAGAGTTGGATGAGGTACAGTGTGTGTGAGGGTGGGATTTGGATGGGGTACAGTATGTGTGAGGGTGTGGAGTTGGATGGGGTACAGTGTGTGTTGGGGGGTGAGGAGTTGGATGGGGTACAGTGTGTGTGTGAGGGTGGGAGTTGGATTGTGTACAGTGTGTGTGTGAGGGTGGGAGTTGGATGGGGTACTGTGTGTGAGGGGGTGGGGAGTTGGATGGGGTACAGTGTGTGAGAGGCGGTGGGGAGTTGGATGGGGTACAGTGTGTGTGAGGGTGGGAGTTGGATGGGGTACAGTGTGTGTGTTGGGGGGTGAGGAGTTGGATGGGGTACAGTGTGTGTGAGGGGTTGGGGAGTTGGATGGAGTACAGTGTGTGTGAGGGTGGGAGTTGGATGGGGTACAGTATGTGTGAGGGTGTGGAGTTGGATGGGGTACAGTGTGTGTTGGGGGGTGAGGAGTTGGATGGGGTACAGTGTGTGTGAGGGGGTAGGGAGTTGGATGGGGTACAGTGTGTGTGAGGGTGGGAGTTGGATTGAATACAGTGTGTGTGTGAGGGTGGGAGTTGAATGGGGTGCAGTGTGTGTGAGGGTGGGAGTTGGATGGGGTACAGTGTGTGTGTGAGGGTGGGAGTTGGATGGGGTACAGTGTGTGAGGGGATGGGGAGTTGGATGGGGTACAGTGTGTGTGAGGGGGTAGGGAGTTGAATGGGGTACAGTGTGTGTGAGGGGGTGGGGAGTTGGATGGGGTACAGTATGTGTGTGAGGGTGGGAGTTTGATGGGATAGTGTATGTGAGGGTGGGGAGTTGGATGGGGTACAGTATGTGTGAGGGTGGGAGTTGGATGGTGTACAGTGTGTGTATGAGGGTGGGGAGTTGGATGGGGTACAGTGTGTGTGTATGAGGGTGGGGAGTTGGATGGGGTACAGTGTGTGTGAGGGGGTGGGAGTTGGATGGGGTACAGTGTATGAGGGTGGGGAGTTGGATGGGGTACAGTGTGTGTGAGGGGGTGGGGAGTTGGATGGGGTACAGTGTGTGAGGGGGTGGGGAGTTGGTTGGGGTACAGTGTGTGTGTGAGGGGGTGTAGAGTTGCCAGAACTCAGAGCAGACAATCGGTAAACGAGGAGCTTTATCTTGCATCCTGTCAAACATAGAAACATAGAAAATAGGTGCAGGAGTAGGCCAGTCGGCCCTTCTAGCCTGCACTGCCATTCAATGAGTTCATGGCTGAACATGCAACTTCAGTACCCCATTCCTGCTTTCTCTCCATACCCCCTGATCCCTTTAAACGTAAGGGTCACATCTAACTTTGAATATATCTAACGAACTGGCCTCAACAACTTTCTGTGGTAGAGAATTCCACAGGTTCACAATTCTCTGGGTGAAGAAGTTTCTCCTCATCTCGGTCATAAATGGCTTACCCCTTATCCTTAGACTGTGACTCCTGGTTCTGGACTTTCCCAACATCGGGAACATTCTTCCTGCACATAACCTGTCCAGTCCCATCAGAATTTTAAACGTTTCTATGAGACCCCCTCTCATTCTTCTAAATTCCAGTGAATACAAGCCCAGTCGATCCAGTCTTTCTTCATATGTCAGTCCTCGCCTGTCGAGTTGCTAACGCTGGGAGCTCACGTCCATTCTTGTGTTTGTCTACAGTGATGCGGAGGGCTCTCCGCGGATGAAGAGCTCGGGGCAGCGATGGAAGGTCGAGTCCCGTACCGGATCTACGACCCTGGTGGGAGTGGAGCTTTGCTGACGAGGAAGATCAGCAGTGAGCCGGAGAGAAGAAAGCTGGCTACCTACCAGCAACTAGTTGCGGAAAACAATGTCCTGAAGGAACGCATGAAAGGCTTGAAAAGCTTAGGTAACAAACTCTGCACCCTCGAATTTTGATTTGCGGTGCGCGGTCCGTCCGAATACGCATGGGCAGTTTCTCCAGCGACCTTCGCGGGACTTCTAGGCTGCGCAGCTCGGCAATAATGGTGGCAGAGTGAGCATAAGGGACAATAAGAATAAGGAACAGGGATTAGGTTATTCAGCCCTTCGAGCCTGCTGTTTGATTTACCCCCCCTTTTTTTTTTTAAACCATAAAGCCGAAGAAATGATTGTATTTTTACTGCAGTGTTTCGAGAGGTAAACCACCCTGCTGCTACAGTCTTCAAACAACCATGCGTTGTTCTAGTGAAAAAAAATTTAATTTGAAACAACTGCAATTTGTATTTATAAGAACATAAGAAATAGGAGCAGGAGTAGGCCATACGGCCCCTCGAGCCTGCTCCGCCATTCAATAAGATCATGGCTGATCTGATCATAGACTCAGCTCCACTTCACGCCCGCTCCCCATAACCCTTTATCCCATTATCGGTTAAGAAACTGTCTATCTCTGTCTTAAATTTATTCAATGACCCAGCTTCCACAGCTCTCTGAGGCAGCGAATTCCACAGATTTACAACCCTCAGAGAAGAAATTCCTCCTCATCTCAGTTCTAAATGGGCGGCCCCTTATTCTAAGATTATGCCCCCTAGTTCTAGTCTCCCCTATCAGTGGAAACATCCTCTCTGCATCCACCTTGTCGAGCCTCCTCATAATCTTATACGTTTCGATAAGATCACCTCTCATTCTTCTGAATTCCAATGAGTAGAGGCCCAACCTACTCAACCTTTCCTCATAAGTCAACCCCCTCATCCCCAGAATCGACCCAGTGAACCTTCTCTGAATTGCCTCCAAAGCAAGTATTTATATCACGCCTCAACGTAGTGAAATGTCCCAAGGCGTTTCACAGGAGGGTGCTCGGACAAAATTTACACCGAGCCACAAAAGGAGATATTAAGGCAGGTGACCAAAAGTTTGGTCAAAGAGGTAGGTTTAAAGGAGCATTTTAATGGAGGAAAGAGAGGCGGAGAGGTTTAGGGAGGGAGTTCCAGAGCTTGGGGCCCAGGCAACAGAAGGCACGGCCACCGATGATGGAGCGATTATAATCAGGGATGTTCAAGAGGCCAGAATTAGAGGCGTGCAGACATCTCGGGATTGTGGGGCTGGAGGAAGTTACAGAGATAGGGAGGGGCGAGGGCCATGGGGGGGATATTGAACACGAGGTTAGAGCCATCAACATGACTTGGGGCTGAAATCATGTGACAGGCACCATCTCTCTCGCCTTTCCAGTCTTTTAAACCAGAACATTGCCTTGTTTGAAAGGAAATCTAGCCTGACCCAACACTTGGATTCCTTCAAAAGAAGATATTGGGCAATTGTTGTAGATCTGTAATGTGTCAGCTGTGGCTCAGTGGGCAGTACTCTTGCCTCTTGAGTCAGAAGGTTGTGGGTTCAGTCCCACTCCAGAGACTTGAGCACAAAAAGTCAAAGCCTCCACTCTCAGTGCAGCGCTGAGGGAGCGCCGCACTGTCGGAGGGGCAGCGCTGAGGGAGCGCCGCACTGTCGGAAGTACCGACTTTCAGATGAGACATTAAATCGAGGCCCTGTCTGCTCTCAGTTGGACGTAAAAGATCTCATGGCACTATTTCGAACAGGAGCAGCATGTTTGAGGCTGGGTATTCTGCGGTGAGTGTCTCACCTCCTGACTCCCCAAAGCCTTTCCACCATCAACAAGGCACAAGTCAGGAGTGTGATGGAATACTCTCCACTTGCCTGGATGAGTGCAGCTCCAACAACGATTTCGACACCATCCAGGACAAAGCAGCCCGTTTGATTGGCACCCCATCCACCACCTTAAATCTCCAACATTCACTCCCTCCACCACCGGCGCACCGTGGCTGCAGTGTGCACCATCGACAAGACGCACTGCAGCAACTCGCCAAGGCTTCTTCGGCAGCACCACCCAAACCCACGACCTCTACCGCCTAGAAGGACAAGGGCAGCAGGTGCCTGGGAACACCATGATAGGGTAGAGTGTACATGGGCTGTGGGAGGGGATTAAATCACCTTCAAGTTCCCCTCCAAGTCATGCACCACCCTGACTTGGAAATATATCGCACTGTGGGACTACCTTTGCCACAGGACTGCAGTGGGGTATGGCAGTCAGGAAGGTTATGGGGTGAGTGTAGTGACAGGAAGTGTCTAGTTATGGTGCTGCAGGCATTGTCTGTGTGGGGAGGCCCAATGGGCCAGCTGGTTTGGCCCTCGAGGACGCTGGGCAAAAGTTGAATAGTGGAGACATGCTTAAGCATGCAGGGAGCATTTTCATGGTGTACATGGGCCGTGGGAGCAGATTCAATGGGTGGGTAATGTCGATGATAGGGGAGAGTGTACATGGGCTGTGGGAGGGTATTCAATGGGTGGGTAAAGTCGATGATAGGGGAGAGTGTACATGGGCTGTGGGGGGGGGAGGAGGAGGGTGGTTAATGGGATGAATCGTGCTCTCCTGCTTTGACCACCTGTGTGTGATTCCTGTGCGATGGTTATCTGCACCAGGCAACCTGCTGGAGGAGTCTCAGACTGAAGCATCAAAGCTCCGGCAGAAGGTCGAGGAACTAGTCCGTCAGGAAGTCCTGAAGTCCACAATCAGTCTCTCTCCTCAAGAGATCAAAAGCCCAGCACTGACCAGTGATGTGCAAGGTATGTGACAAAAGTCCGCGCTCTGCAAAGGGGAAATCATATCCAAATCCATTGGGGCTGCACCTCATTCCCTTGGGATGTGTGTGTCGGTCGTTGTTCGCCTAAGGATATAAAATCTGCCCTTGTGTTGTGACCCGAGGGTTTAACAGTTGTCCTTTTTTAAGTTACTTTAATCGTTCCCCGCCGCCAATTAATGCTTAGAAATGATGCGAATGTATTTGCGCAGTCACTCTGCCCAGGGTTGTATTGGTGGGGCTGATCCCTTGGTCTGGATGAAGGTGAGGTTCTGATAGAGCCCGAGTTGTCACCGCCTGGAGTCCAGCACACTTTCCCAGCTGTTCCATCGGGGGACAGACCTTCCTCACCCCGGGGAGGGTCAAAACCAGAGAGGGTTCATTTACATACAGAACACCGAACATCAGGAACAGGCCCTTCAGCCCCTCGAGCCTGCTCCGCCATTCAGTAAGATCATGGCTGGTCATCAACCTCAACTCCACTTTCCCACCCGATCCCCATATCCCTCCATTCCTCTAGAGTCGGCGGAAAAAATTCGATTGATCTCAGCCTTGAATATACTCAACGACTGAGCCTCCACAGCCCTCTGGGGAAGAGAATTCACCACCCCCTGAGTGAAGAAATTCCTCCTCATCTCAGTCCTAAATGGCCGACCCCTTACCCTGAGACTGTGACCCCTGGTTCTAGACTCTCCAGCCCGGGGGAAACATCCTCCCTGCATCTACCCTGTCAATCCCCCTCAGAATCTTATGTTTCAATGAGATCACCTCTCATTCTTCGAAACTCGAGGGAATGGAGGTTACACATGCAGAATACCTCACCTACAATTTCACTAAGGGTTTGGCGATGGATGAACTGTATCCGGGCCCTGTGACCTACACTAATCAACCTTCTGCCTCCTGTAGATTCTGACCCAACTTCCACACAGCAGCACCATTGTGACTTGGACAGGAGCGGAAAACGGGAGTTGGAGACTAAGGCAGAGGCGAAGGCTTCGTCCAGTGTGAGTATTGAACCCCCAGAGGGTCAGCTTCCTCTGTTTCTGGTGCTCTGGGTAATTGAACTCTGAACTCTCTCCCCAGCTCCATACTCCCCAACCCTACCCCTCGCTCATCGTGCCATCTCCTCCTATCTCGCTCTCATCCCAATGTCTTCTCCTCCTCTATCTCATCTCATCCCAATGTCTTCTCCTCCTCCTATCTCGCTCGCATCCCAACATCTTCACCTCTATCTCGTCTCATCCCAACGTCTCCTCCTCTATCTCGTCTCATCCCAATGTCTTCTCCTCCTCTATCTCGCTCGCATCCCAACATCTTCTCCTCCTATCTCGCTCTCTTTCTCATCGCACCTCATCCTCCTCCTATCTCGCTCTTCCCCAGGGTCTCCTGACTGTGGAACTCTCTCCCCTCCCTGGCCCTTCCTTTTCTCTAACTTGGTGTCACGTAATGTCTACTTCTTGCTCCCCCCCGCCCCACCCACTCAGCTCCTCTCCTACTCTATAGAACCTGGTGGAGTCCTTCGCTCTGGGCCTCAGCCCTTCCCTCCGAGTCTCGACCGCCTGAGGAAAAGAGTGTTTGAAGACCAGGCCCTCAAAACTGCCACCAAGCTCATGGTCTATAGGGCTGTAGTAATACCCGCCCTCCTGTATGGATCAGAGACATGGACCATGTACAGTAGACACCTCAAGTCACAGGAGGAATACCACCAACGATGTCTCCGCAAGATCCTACAAATCCTACAAATCCTCTGGGAGGACAGACGCACCAACATTAGCGTCCTCGACCAGGCCAACATCATCAGCATTGAAGCACTGACTACACTTGATCAGCTCCACTGGGCAGGCCACATTGTCCGCATGCCCGACACGAGACTCCTAAAGCAAGTGCTCTACTCGAAACTCCTTCACGGCAAGCGAGCCCCTGGTGAGCAGCGGACATGCTACAAGGACACCCTCAAAGCCTCCCTGATAAAGTGCGACAACTGGGAGACCCTGGCCAAAGACCGCCCTAAATGGAGGAAGTGCATCCGGGAGGGCGCTGAGCTCCTCGAGTCTCATCGCCGAGAGCATGCAGAAACCAAGCGCAGGCAGCGGAAGGAGCGTGCGGCAAACCAGTCCCACCCACCCCTTCCCTCAATGACTGTCTGTCTCACCTGTGACTCTCGTATTGGACTGTTCAGCCACCAAAGAACTCACTTCAGAAGTGGATGCAAGTCTTCCTCGATTCCGAGGGACTGCCTATGATGGTGGTTAATAAACAAACTAGTTCTTAATAGCAATGTGTTGCTATGAATTCTTAAGCAAAGAACCCAGTAAGCAAATACATTACAGGCTGTGATTTTTGCCAACCCAGGTGGTTCCTGACTTTATACCTGACTAGTGTGGGCAGTTAGAAAGAGGGTCCCACAGATGGAGAGAACAGGTTCCTCATGAAGTATTTGACACATGATAGGAGGCGTGTTAGCCTTACAAACGCAATTCCTTAAACTTTGAAAAAAAATTTCCAAGCACCATGACGAAATGTCATTAGCTGTCTATTTGTCATTCATTTAAGAAAAAAAAGAATTTGTGGGCTGTGGGCGTCACTGGCAAGGCCGGCATTTATTGCCCATCCCCAGTTGCCCTGAGAAGGCGATATTGCAACTGAGCTGTGGCTAGGCCAGTTCAGAGGGCAGATAAGAGTCAAACACGTTGGTATGGGACTGGAGTCACATATAGGCCTAGACTGGGTAAGGATGGGGGCAGGTTTCCTTTCCTAAAGGGCATTAGGAACAGGAGGAGGCCATTCAGCCCCTCGAGCCTGTTCCGCCATTCAATGAGATCATGGCTGATCAGTATCCTAACTCAACCCACCCGCCTTGGCTGTATGTCCCTTGATACCCTCGTCTAGCGAAAACCTAACCATCTCTAATTTAAAGTTATTAATTGAACTGGATCATCAGTCCAGTAACACAACCACTACAAAGAAACATAGAAAATAGGTGCAGGAGTAGGCCATTCGGCCCTTCGAGCCTGCACCACCATTCAATAAGATCATGGCTGATCATTCACCTCAGTACCCCTTTCCTGCTTTCTCTCCATACCTCTTGATCCCTTTAGCTGTAATGACCATATCTAACTCCCTCTTGAATATATCCAATGAACTGGCATCAAGAACTCTCTGCGGTAGGGAATTCCACAGGTTAACAACTACTACACTACCGTACCCTGCATATTAATCTGGTGTCGCAGAGAAATGATCAATTGGCATTATTGGTTTGAATATATACCAGACTGAAATCAATAGATTCTCGGGCAACAAGGGATATTGGGATCGGGGTGGAGTTGAGGTCAATGATCAGCCGTGATCTCATTGAATGGCGGAGCAGGCTCGAGGGGCCGAATGGCCGACTCCTCTTATTTCTTACTGCCTTAATATAAAAACAGTTGGTGTGATGATCGGGATTCTGACAATGCAGTTGTGTGGATATTGCCTTTCTCTGTCAGCTGTGGCACAGTGAGTCAGAAGGTTGTGGGTTCAAACCCACCAGAGATTTGAGCACGACAATCTCGGCTGACACTCCAGTGCAGTGCTGAGGGAGTGCCGCACTATCGTAGGGGCCGCCTTTCGGTTGAGACGTTAAACCAAGACGTCTGCTCTCTCAGGTGGATGTAAAAGCACCTCCCAAACCCACGGCCTCTACCACCTAGAAGGACAAGGGCAGCAGGAACATGGGAACACCATCATCTCCAAGTCGCCCGTCTGCCCTCTCAGGTGGATTTCAAAGATTCCAAGGCCACAACTTCGAAGAAGAGCAGGGGAGTTCTCCCCGGTGTCCTGGGGCCAATATTTATCCCTCAACTAACATCACTCAGTTTATCTGGTCATTATCACATTGCTGTCTGTGGGAGCTTGCTGTGTGCAAATTGGCTGCTGCGTTTCCTACATGGATTAAAACGTTTACAGCACTGAAGGAGGCCATTCAGCCCATCGAGCCCGTGCCGGCTCTCCACTTCAGCTAGTCCCACTCCCCTGCCATTTCCCTATAGCCCTACATTCCTTCAGTGAATGCACTTCAAAAGTACTTCATTGGTTGTAAAGTATGCACGCGCGCGCGCTCTCTCGCTCTCGCTCTCGCTCTCGCTCTCGCTCTCGCTCTCGCTCTCGCTCTCTCTCTCGCTCTCTCTCTCGCTCGCTCTCTCTCTCGCTCGCTCTCTCTCTCGCTCGCTCTCTCTCTCGCTCGCTCTCTCTCTCGCTCTCTCTCTCGCTCTCTCTCTCGCTCTCTCTCTCGCTCTCTCTCTCGCTCTCTCTCTCGCTCTCTCTCTCGCTCTCTCTCTCGCTCTCTCTCTCGCTCTCTCTCTCGCTCTCTCTCTCGCTCTCTCTCTCGCTCTCTCTCTCGCTCTCTCTCTCGCTCTCTCTCTCGCTCTCTCTCTCGCTCTCTCTCTCGCTCTCTCTCTCGCTCTCTCTCTCGCTCTCTCTCTCGCTCTCTCTCTCGCTCTCTCTCTCGCTCTCTCTCTCGCTCTCTCTCTCGCTCTCTCTCTCGCTCTCTCTCTCGCTCTCTCTCTCGCTCTCTCTCTCGCTCTCTCTCTCGCTCTCTCTCTCGCTCTCTCTCTCGCTCTCTCTCTCGCTCTCTCTCTCGCTCTCTCTCTCGCTCTCTCTCTCGCTCTCTCTCTCGCGCTCTCTCTCGCGCTCTCTCTCGCGCTCTCTCTCTCGCTCTCTCTCTCGCTCTCTCTCTCGCTCTCTCGCGCTCTCTCTCGCGCTCTCTCTCTCTCGCGCTCTCTCGCGCTCTTTGACCCTTGACCTGTGTGTGTGTGTGTGTGTGTGTGTGAGTCGAGTAGTCAAGTGAATGTAGAAGATCCTTTGACACAATTCAGTGCTGCACTGGGGGTTCCTCCTGACGCCCTGCCTAGTACCTCCTTCACCCAACCAGGGGGCAATCCCCTGGCCCCAGATTAAAGCTCATTCACCTCCCCCTTGCCTTTACTGGGGAAGGGAATGGCGCAGTGTGTCACTGATAGTAACGGTTTTAAACTCCATTCTTTTTGTGTGGGGCGCTATTTGTGATATTTGAGCACCTTCTAAATATAGTTCTTTCATTTCAAAGGGCTCATCCTCCGAGTTTGAAGTGGTGAGTTCGGGTGACAAGAAAGAGCTGCAGGAAGAACACAGTGAGGTGAGTTTTGGCTGCATCTGGGGAGGGATGGGGGGAATGGGGCTGTATCGGGGGGTGGGGGGAGGTAATGGGGGCTGTATCGGTGGTGGGGGTGTGGTGGGGGGGAGATGGGGGCTGTATCGGTGGTGGGGGGGAATGGGGCTGTATCGGGGGGGGTGGGGGGAGGTAATGGGGGCTGTATCGGTGGTGGGGGGAGATGGGGGCTGTATCGGTGGTGGGGGGAGATGGGGGCTCTATCGGTGATGGGGGGGAATGGGGCTGTATCGGGGGCTGGGGGGAGGTAATGGGGGCTGTATCGGTGGTGGGGGGGTGGGGGGGAGATGGGGGCTGTATCGGTGGTGGGGGGAGATGGGGGCTGTATCGGTGGTGGGGGGAGATGGGGGCTGTATCGGTGATGGGGGGGGTAATGGGGGCTGTATCGGTGGTGGGGGGGGAGTTGGGGGCTGTATCGGTGATGGGGGGAATGGGGCTGTATCGGGGGCTGGGGGGAGGTAATGGGGGCTGTATCGGGGGTGGGGGGGGAGATGGGGGCTGTATCGGTGATGGGGGCGGGAGATGGAGGCTCTATCGGTGATGGGGGGGAATGGGGCTGTATCGGGGGCGGGGGGGGGAGATGGGGGCTGTATCGGTGGTGGGGGGGTGGGGGGGAGATGGGGGCTGTATCGGTGGGGGGGAATGGGGCTGTATCGGGGGGTGGGGGGAGGTAATGGGGGCTGTATCGGTGGTGGGGGGGTGGGGGGGAGATGGGGGCTGTATCGGTGGGGGGGAATGGGGCTGTATCGGGGGCTGGGGGGAGGTAATGGGGGCTGTATCGGTGGTAGGGGGGGTGGGGCGGGGCGGGGATGTGGGGGGGAGATGGGGGCTGTATTGATGGGGGGGGAGGGGGTTGTGCGGTGTGGGGGTAAGTGGGGAATGGGGGCTGTATCGGTGGAGGAGGAGGGGGCGGGGCGTGGGTGTGTGGGGGGGTAGATGGGGGCTGTATCAGTGTGGGAGGGGGGTGGGGGGATGGGGGCTGTATCGATGGGGGGGGAGGTGCGCGGGGGAGGGGCTCGCCGGGCAGAGGGGAGTCTCTGCATGTAACTGAAGACCCTAACTGGCCGTTTTTAAAACCAAGCACTCGGGCTTATTTCTAGAGGTGTAGAATTGAAAAATAGGGAAGTTATGCTAAACCTGTATCGAACCTTGGTTAGACCACACTTGGGGTACTGCTTACAGTTCTGGTCGCCATATTATAAAAAGGATATAGAGGCACTGGAGAGAGGGTGCAGAGAGAATGTTTCGACGTGGGGAAGAGCATAACTCGAAGCCGTCAATATAAGATCATCACCAAGAAATCCAATCGGGAATTCAGAAGAAACTTCTTTAGAAACATAGAAAATAGGTGCAGGAGTAGGACATTCGGCCCCTGGAGCCTGCACCACCATTTAATAAGATCATGGCTGATCTTGCAACTTCAGTATCCCATTCCTGCTTTCTCTCCATACCCTTTGATCCCTTTAGCCATAAGGGCCATATCTAACTCCTTTTTGAATATATCCAATGAACTGGCATCAACAACTTTCTGTGGTAGAGAATTCCACAGGTTCACAATTCTCCGAGTGAAGAAGTTTCTCCTCATCTCGGTCCTAAATGGCTTACCCCTTATCCTTAGACTGTGTCCCCTGGTTCTGGACTTACCCAACATCGGGAACATTCTTCCTGCATCTAACCTGTCTCGTCCCGTCAGAATTTTATATTTTTCTAATGAGATCCTCTCTCATTCTTCTAAATTCCAGTGAATATAAGCCTAGTCGATCCAGTCTCTCCACGTATGTCTTTACCCAGAGAGCGGTGAGAATGTGGAACTCGCTGCCACAGGGAGGGGTTGAGGCGAATAGTATCGATGCATTTAAGGGGAGGCTGGACAAGTGTATGAGGGAGAAGGGATTAGAGCGTTATGCTGATAGATTTAGATGAGGAAAGACGGGAGGAGGCTCGCATGGAGCATAAACACGGCATGGACTGGTTAGGCCGAATGGCCTGGTTCTGTGCCGTATACCCTCGGTAATCCCTCATCCTTGGAACCATTCTGGTAAATCTCTGCACCCTCTGAGGTGTTGGCATCTTTCCCAAAGCGCGGTGTCCAGAACGGGACACAGTATTCCCGCTGGGGCCCAACCGGCGCTTTTATGGAGGTGGTTCTGCTTTTGTTCGTCTATTTATAAAGCTCAGGATCCCATAGGCGTTTAAATACTTCCCCCTCGAGTCCCTACACTGGAAGACCCCGGCAGCACATTTCCACAGGCCCCAATCTCTCGTCCGTGAGCCCGTTCTGGTGAGTATAGATGGCGAGTGTTGATGTGCCTCAGCATGTTGCTCTCGCGCCTCTGAGTCAGAAGGTCGTGGGTTCAAGACCCACTCCAGGGACTTGAGCACCAAAACCTCGGCTGACACTCCAGTGCAGTATTTGAGGGAGCGCCGCACTGTCGGAGGGGCAGTGCTGAGGGAGCGCCGCACTGTCGGAGGGGCAGTGCTGAGGGAGCGCCGCACTGTCGGAGAGGCAGTGCTGAGGGAGCGCCGCACTGTCGGAGAGGCAGTGCTGAGGGAGCGCCGCACTGTCGGAGGGGCAGTGCTGAGGGAGCGCCGCACTGTCGGAGGGGCAGTGCTGAGGGAGCGCCGCGCTGTCGGAGGGGCAGTGCTGAGGGAGCGCCGCGCTGTCGGAGGGGCAGTGCTGAGGGAGCGCCGCACTGTTGGAGATGCCATCTTTCGGATGAGCCGTTAAACCGATGCCCCGTCTGCTCTCTCAGGTGGGCGTAAAAGATCCCACGGCACTATTTCAATGAAGAGCAGGGGAGTTCTCCCCAGTGTCCTGGGGCCAATATTTAGCCCTGAACCAATATCACTAAAGCCAATTATCTGGTCATTATCACATTGCTGATTGTGGGAGCTTGCTGTGCACAAACTGGCTGCAGCGTTTCCAACATTACAACAGTGACTACACTCCCACAGTACATCATTGGCTGTAAAGCGCTTTGGGACTTGCTGAGGTTGGGAAAGGAGCTGTAGAAATGCTGGTTCATTCACGTTATTCTTGGTTGCATGTGTCGTCAATTCACAATCTTTGGGTTTTTTTCATTGAATTAAATGCGGGGTAATTCTGGAAATTTCGACTTTGCGTAATTGTTGAATCATGATGTTCAGCAGTTATAAGTGCGCATGTTACACACTGGGTCATGTGAAATCCCTAGATGTCGGAACCCAGCGAGGGAGGGGGGGCTGACAGGACTCTTAAAGGGACCTTGCTGACAGGAAGTGACTTCGTCTCCATTGTCCCAGTGAGGGTGAAATTATTCATTATTCCACACAGCCGAACTGGTACAGCGCAGGTCTCGAAAAGGGACGTAAAACCAAAAGCTGCTTTGTTCAAAGGGGACTTGGCCCACATCTGTGGATTTTGCATGACTGCAAATTTGAAATAGGCGGGCTTTAGAATCATAGAAATTTACAGCACAGAAGGAGGCCATTCGGCCCATCGTGTCCACGCCAGCCGACAAAGAGCTACCCAGCCTAATCCCAATTTCCCGCTCTCAGCCGTAGCCCTGTAGGTTACAGCACTTCACGTGCACATCCAAGTACTTTTTAAATGTGGTGAGGGTTTCTGCCTCTACCAACCTTTCAGGCAGTGAGTCCCTCTGGGTGAAGAAATTTCCCCTCAAATCCCCTCTAATCCTTCTACCAACTATTTTAAATCGATGCCCCCTGGTTATTGACCTCTCTGCTGAGCAAATAGGTCCTTGCTGTCCACTCTATCTCGGCCCTTCAGAAGTTTATACACCTCAATTTATACACTAAAGAAAACAACCCCAGTCTATCCAATCTTTCCTCATAGTTAAAATTCTCCAGTCCAGGCAACATCCTCGTAAATCCCCTCTGCACCCTCTCCAGTGCAATCACATCTTTCCTGTAATGCGGTGACCAGAACTGCACGCAGTACTCCAGCTGTGGCCTAACCAGTGTTTTATGCAGTTCAAGCATAACCTCCCTGCTCTTTATCTATTTTTGTCAGAAACTTATTTCACACCGATTCTCCTGATTCTTGATCGTAATCTGCAAGTCAAGCTCAGTTGCGTGAGAATGAGTTACAGCCTCTTCCTCCCCTGAAGGTGATGACCCTTTACTGGGGTATGGCACCTTGTCGTAACAGCCATTCTTCATGTGCGAACCTTGCCTGGCTAGTTGACTGTGGTGGGCATCGTGCCCAAGCACAAAATCCAGGCTGACACTCCCAGTGCAGTGCCGAGGGAGCGCCGCGCTGTCGGAGGGGCAGTGCCAAGGGAGCGCCGCACTGTCGGAGGGGCGGTGCTGAGGGAGCGCCGCGCTGTCGGAGGGGCAGTGCCGAGGGAGCGCCGCGCTGTCGGAGGGGCAGTGCCGAGGGAGCGCCGCACTGTCGGAGGGGCGGTGCTGAGGGAGCGCCGCGCTGTCGGAGGGGCAGTGCCGAGGGAGCGCCGCACTGTCGGAGGGGCAGTGCCGAGGGAGCGCCGCACTGTCGGAGGGGCGGTGCCGAGGGAGCGCCGCGCTGTCGGAGGGGCAGTGCTGAGGGAGCGCCGCGCTGTCGGAGGGGCAGTGCTGAGGGAGCGCCGCGCTGTCGGAGGGGCAGTGCCAAGGGAGTGCCGCACTGTCGGAGGGGCAGTGCCAAGGGAGCGCCGCACTGTCGGAGGGGCAGTGCCGAGGGAGCGCCGCGCTGTCGGAGGGGCAGTGCCGAGGGAGCGCCGCACTGTCGGAGGGGCAGTGCCGAGGGAGCGCCGCACTGTCGGAGGGGCAGTGCCGAGGGAGCGCCGCGCTGTCGGAGGGGCAGTGCTGAGGGAGCGCCGCGCTGTCGGAGGGGCTGTCTTATGGATGAGACATTAAACTGAGGTCCCGTCTGTTCTCTCGATGGATGTTAAAGCGATCCCACACAAACTATTTTGAAGAAGAGAAGGGGAGTTCACCTCGGTGTCCTGGGGCCAATATTTATCCCTCAATCACCATCACTTAAAGAAAAACAGATTATCTGGTCATTTATCTCATTGCTGTTTGTGGGAGCTTGCTGTGCGCAAATTGGCTGATGTTTTTCCTGCATTACAAGAGTGACTAGACTTTTTAAAAAAAAAGTACTTTATTGGCTGTAAAACAGCTGAGGGCATTTTGAGGTCGTAAACGGAGCTAAAGAAATTCAAGTCTTTCTATATCTGTGGGTTTAAGCCCTAACCAGTTACAGATGGCAGCCTGTTCAATAACTGAATGCCTTTAAGTTAATTTGGACCCAGTAATTGAGCTTAGGCCGTTCAGGGATGATGTCAGGAAGCGGGTGGTAGAAAGGAAGACCTGCATTTCTATAGCACCTTTGACAACCTCAGGACATCCCAAATGAATTACTTTTGGAAGTGTAGTCACTGTTCTAATGTAGGAAACGCAGCAGACAAATTGTGCATAGCAAGCTCCCACAGACAGCAAGGTGATAACTGGATAATTTGTTTTAGTGATGTGATTGAGGGATAAATCTTGGCCCCAGGACACTGGGGTGAACTCCCCATGCACTTCTTTGAAATTGTACCATGGGGTCTTTTATGTCCAGCTGACAGTTTTAACATCTCATCTGAAAGAAGGCATGTCCGACAGTGCGGCGCTCCCTCAGTGCTGCCCCTCCGACAGTGCGGCGCTCCCTCAGTGCTGCCCCTCCGAGACAGTGCGGCGCTCCCTCAGTGCTGCCCCTCCGACAGTGCGGCGCTCCCTCAGTGCTGCCCCTCCGAGACAGTGCGGCGCTCCCTCAGTGCTGCCCCTCCGACAGTGCGGCGCTCCCTCAGTGCTGCCCCTCCGACAGTGCGGCACTCCCCCAGTACTGCCCCTCCGACAGTGCGGCGCTCCCTCAGTACTGCACTGGAGTGTCAGCGAAGATTTTTGCGCTCCTGTCTCTGGAGTGGGAGGTGAACCCACAACCTACTGACTCCGAGGCGAGGGTGCTACCCATGGAGCCACAGCTGACACTTGCAGTTAAGATACAGTTCAGTCATGAGCTAATTTAATTTCGGAACAAGTTCAACTGGCTGAATAACCTCCTCCTGTTATGTTCTCATCACGAGAATAGTGACACCATTCAGGATAAATGAGCTGTCTGTGGTGTGCGGTGCTTGAGGGGAGAAAAGGGGACAATGAATCAGGAAGTCTCTGCAATATTTGTTTAAGAAAATTAATCAAATGAGCAGTTTAAATATGGGAACTAAGGACTGAAAGATGGCAAAATAATGACGTGCGGAAATGGCAGGAGATTAAATATCGACCAAGGTTGTTGGGCTAACCTAGGTGTCTTGTTGTAGTTTACCAAGACAACTCAACATAAATTTCAGCTCATCTAAAACTCTGCTGCCCCGTGTCCTAACTCGCACCGAGTCCCACTCACCCATCACCCCCTGTGCTCGCTGCCCCGTGTCCTAACTCGCACCAAGTCCCGCTCACCCATCACCCCCTGTGCTCGCTGCCCCGTGTCCTAACTCGCACCGAGTCCCGCTCATCCATCACCCCCTGTGCTCGCTGCCCCGTGTCCTAACTCGCACCAAGTCCCGCTCACCCATCACCCCCTGTGCTCGCTGCCCCGTGTCCTAACACTCACCCAGTCCCGCTCACCTATCACCCCCTGTGCTCGCTGCCCCGTGTCCTAACTCGCACCGAGTCCCACTCACCTATCACCCCCTGTGCTCGCTGCCCCGTGTCCTAACACTCACCCAGTCCCGCTCACCTATCACCCCCTGTGCTCGCTGCCCCGTGTCCTAACTCACACCAAGTCCCGCTCACCCATCACCCCCTGTGCTCGCTGCCCCGTGTCCTAACTCGCACCAAGTCCCGCTCACCCATCACCCCCTGTGCTCGCTGCCCCGTGTCCTAACTCGCACCGAGTCCCGCTCACTCATCACCCCCTGTGCTCGCTGCCCCGTGTCCTAACTCGCATCGAGTCCCGCTCACCCATCACCCCCTGTGCTCACTGACCTATTGGCTGCCTTCCTGGCAATGCCTCGTTTTGAAAATTCTCCCTGTTTTCAAATCCCTCCATGGCCTCGCCCCTCCCTATGTCTGTAATCTCCTCCACCTCTACAACCCGCCCCCCCCCCCACCTCCCCCAAGATCTCCGCAGCCCCCCAATTCTGGCCTTATGTGTATCCCACATGATTTCCATCGCTCCACCGTCGGTGGCCGTGCCTTCAGCTGCCTGGGCCCCAAGCTCTGGAACTCCCTCCCTAAACCTCTCTACCTCTCTCTCCTCCATTCAGGCGCTCCTTAAAACCTACCTCTTTGACCAAGCTTTTGGTCACCTGTCCCAATATCTCCTTACGTGGCTCAGTGTCAAAGTTTGAGGACGCTCCTGTGAAGCACCTTGGGACGTTTTACTGCATTAAAGGCGCTATATAAATGCAAGTTCACGAGATTAATTCCTGAGATGAAGGGGTTGACTTATGAAGAAAGGTTGAGCAGGTTGGGCCTGTACTCATTGGAGTTTAGAAGAATGAGAAGTGATCTTATTGAGACATATAAGATTCTGAGGGGGCTTGACAGGGTAGATGCAGAGAGGATGTTTCCCCTCGTGGGGGAATCTAGAGCTAGGGGCATAGTTTCAGAATAAGGGGTCGCCCGTTTAGAACGGAGATGAGGAGGAATTTCTTCTCTGAGGGTTGTGAATCTTTGGAATTCTCTGCCCCAGAGAGCTGTGGAGGCTGGGTCATTGAAGGTGGAAATAGACAGATTTTTGAACGATAAGGGAATCGAGGGTTATGAGGAGCGGGCGGGGACGTGGAGTTGAGCCCAAGATCAGATCAGCCATGATCTCATTGAATGGCGGAGCAGGCTCGAGGGGCCGAATGGCCGACTCCTGCTCCTATTTCTTATGTTCTTATGTAAATTGTTGTTGATGATGACGAGCAGGCCTGGCTGTGATTGGTTGTAATTGTGTCTCGTGTCTCTCCCCCGGTTCAGGATGTACTGCAGCAATTGTCGACCGAAGACGGAAACCTGTCAGTCTACCTACAGCACCTCGAGAGCTCGCTGAGCATGTTTGCCGAGGAAACCAACCGGAAGGAGCTGCTGGCCCACCTGAGCCGAATGGCCGTTGACTTCAACCGCCTCTCCTCCAAAGTGCAGAAGAACGAGTGCAAGACCACCATCCTACAGGTAGGGGGCAGTAGTCGGGGATAAAAGCTCACGGGGTTGGGGGTAATATATTAGCATGGATAGAGGATTGGCTAACTAACAGAGAACAGAGAGTCGGGATAAATGGTTCATTCTCGGGTTGGCAACCAGTAACTAGTGGGGTGCCGCAGGGATCAGTGCTGGGGCCCCAACTATTTACAATCTATATTAACGACTTGGAGGGAAGGGACCGAGTGTAACGCAGCCACGTTTGCTGACGATACAAAGATGGGAGGAAAAGCAATGTGTGAGGAGGACACAAAAAATCTGCAAAAGGACATAGACAGGCTAAGTGAGTGGGCAAAAATTTGGCAGATGGAGTATAATGTTGGAAAGTGTGAGGGTCATGCACTTTGGCAGAAAAAATCAAAGAGCAAGTTACTATTTCAAATGGAGAAAGATTTCAAAGTGCCGCAGTACAGCGGGACCTGGGGGTACTTGTGGATGAAACACAAAAGGATAGTATGCAGGTACAGCAAGTGATCAGGAAGGCCAATGGAATGTTGGCCTTTATTGCAAAGGGGATGGAGTATAAAAGCAGGGAAGTCTTGCTCCAGTTATACAAGGTATTGGTGAGGCCACACCTGGAATACTGCGTGCAGTTTTGTTTTCCATATTCACGAAAGGATATATTTGCTTTGGAGGCAGTTCAGAGAAGGTTCACTCGGTTGATTCCGGAGTTGAGGGAGTTGCCTTATGAGGAAAGGCTGAGGAGGTTGGGCCTCTACTCATTGGAATTCAGAAGAATGAGAGGTGATCTTATCGAAACGTATCAGATTATGAGGGGGCTTGACAAGGTGGATGCAGAGAGGATGTTTCCACTGATGGGGGAGACTAGAACTAGAGGGCACGGTCTTAAAATAAGGGGCCGCCCATTTAAAACAGAGATGAGGAGAAATTTCTTCTGAGGGTTGTAAATCTGTGGAATTCGCTGCCTCAGAGAGCTGTGGAAGCCGGGACATTAAATAAATTTAAGACAGAAATAGACAGTTTCTTAAACGATAAGGGGTTATGGGGAGCGGGCGGGGAAGTGGAGCTGAGTCCATGATCAAATTAGCCATGATCTTATTAAATGACGGAACAGGCTCGAGGGGCTGTATGGCTGCTCCTGCTCCTATTTCGTATGTTCTTATGGTGCCGAGTTCTGTAACGGTTTGGCACTTGATAGGCGGCAGCGCTGTGTTTCAAAGCTCCTCTGTGTAGGAGTGGGAGGTAGGGACGCCGTATCCAGACATGATGGTTCAGCCGTCGTGATGTGTGGGGGAGCGGTGGCGGGGGCAGTGTAGGTGGGCCAACTGGCCTTTTCCTTCAGTTTTGTATGTTGGTACAGCTCCATGGTGGGATGGAGCAAGTTAACAAGCCCTCGTCCCAGCACACGTTCTGATGGGATAGGGACAGGCAACACGCACAGGGACCGGGAGGGAGGGGAGGGAGGGAGGGAGGGGAGGGGAGGGGGGGAAATGGGGACAGGCAATATCTACCTGGAATGAGTGAGGTGGAAGAGAGGAGAGGAGAGGAAGGGAGGGTGGTGATGGGCTAGGATAGGGCCAGCCAATACCCATGGACTGAGCGAGGAGAAGGAATGGGCTGGGGCCAGGCGATATCCATAGCGAGGGGATGGGACACTGGGTGCATTATTATTTTTAACAATCCAAGTAGATCATTCTGCTTGGTGGGGATGAGAAGAGAAAAGGGAATCCTTGGTTTTGTACCTTGATGCTCGGGGAGGTGGGGGGAGGGGGGGTTGTCATTTCCCGGAGGGGGCGTGATTTACCTTAGAGGGGGCTATAATTTCCCGAGGGGGGCGGGGGGATGGGTGCGGATTCACCGCTATAGAAGTGGGGTAACCAGCGTATCTCTGGGGTTTCAGTGGGTTCTCCAGTTCAGAGACGGCAGACGATGTGGGGATTGAACACTGGACTTCCGTCTAAAGTGCCGTGCGCAGTCATGAGCTCGCACATTACTCGATGGATCTGAACTAGGAAGGGCGCAGTATAGACTTCGTGGAGCTGATCAGGTTCAGGAGTCACCTGATGAGATCTCCAAGGTTGTGGCCGCAAATAATGCGAGACCACCTCTACTGGTTGGTGCGATGGCTGAGAAGTCTGCGATGATCGTGGAAGGAATTAAGAGGGGCGGTTCGAAAAAGGAATTTCAGAGCCTGGTTCAACGTTGCGAGGTTTTGCTGCAGTTCTGGCCTCTTGCGCATCCCCGATTATAATCGCTCCACCATCGGCGGCCGTGCCTTCAGCTGCCTGGGCCCTAAGCTCTGGAACTCCCTCCCTAAACCTCTCCGCCTCTCCGTCCTCCTCAAGACGCTCCTTAAAACCTACCTCTTTGACCAAGCTTTTGGTCCCCTGTCCTAATATCACCTTGTGTCCACCCTACGTAAACCTGAGGTGATCCAAAACTCGGCTACCCCATGTCCTAACTTGCGCCAAGGCCCGCTCACCCATCACCCCCTGTGCTCGCTGCCCTGTGTCCTAACTCGTAGCAAGTCCTGCTCACCCGTCACCTCCTGTGCTCACTGCCCTGTGTCCTAACTCGCACCAAGTCCCGCTCACCCATCACCCCTTGTGCTTGCTGCCTCGTGTCCTAACTCGCACTAAGTCCCGCTCACCCATCACTCCCTGTGCTCGCTGACCTACATTGGCTCCCGGTTAAGCAATGCCTCGATTTCAAAATTCTCATTCTTGTTTACAAATCCCTCCATGGCCCTCGCCCCCTCCCTATCTCTGTAATCTCCTCCAGCCCCACAACTCCCCAAGATGTCTGCGCTCCTCTAATTCTGCCCTCCTGAGCATCTCTGATTATAATCGCTCAACCATTGGTGGCCGTGCCTTCTGTTGCCTGGGCCCCAAGCTCTGGAACTCCCTCCCTAAACCTCTCCGCCTCTCCACCTCTCTTTCCTCCTTTAAGACGCTCCTTCAAGCATCCCTCTTTGACGCAGCTTTTGTTCACCTGCCCTAATTTCTTTTTATGTGGCTCGGTGTCAAATGTATTTGTTTTGTCTTAAAGCACTCCTGTGAAGCGCCTTGAGACGTTTTACTACATTAAAGGTGCTATATAAATGTAAGTTGTTGTTGAAGCAGTGCTCATTAATTCCTTTTAAAAGGGAACTGGTTGCTTTAACAACCAAAGGGACGTATTGAAGGAATAAAAACGGAGAATGCTGGAAATCTCAGCGGGTCAGGCAGCATCTGTGGAGAGGAGGCAGAGTTAACATTTCGGGTCGATGACCCTTTGTCAGAACTGGAGAGTGTTCAGAAAGGACAGATTCTTACCAGGGGGAGGGCGAGGAAGAACTCAAGGGAAGGTCTGTGATAGGGTGGCAGGCAGGAGAGATTAGAGAGACAAAAGGGGCGATGGGCCGAATTCAAATGGTAATGGCCGGAGTTAGAAAAACATTAGTCCTGATAGGGTGTGAATGGCGGGATAATGACCGACTGCCATTAGAAGTATTGAAGGATTGTGAGGATGAGTGGGAAAGTGTGCGGGAAGTTGTCTGAGCGCCCTGTTACCGTGCTGTGACATTCCCTCTGTGGATTCATGATCCTCTCTCCCTCTCCCCTTGCTCCAGACTCTCTGCGAACAATTGCAAAATGAAAATGAAGATCTGCGCAAGAAACTGGACCACGACCTGGATCTCAAGAACCAAATGATGGAGAAGATGAAGTACGTTCACGGGCTTGCTTTGAGAAGAAAGAACTTTGCATTTATATAGCGCCTTTCACTAGGTCAGGACGTCCCAAGGTGCTTTACAGCCAATGAAGTACTTTTTTAAAAAAAAAGTGTAGTCACTGTGGGAAACGCGGCAGCCAATTTGGGTACAGCAAGCTCCCACACACAGCAATGTGATAATGACCAAATAATCTGTTTCAGTGATGTTTGAGCGATAAATATTGGCCCAGGATACTGGGGAGAACGCACCTGTCTTCGCAATAGTGCCATAGGATCTTTTACGTCCACCTGAGAGAGAGGAGACGGGGCCTCGGTTTAATGTCTCATCTGAAAGACGGCACCTCTGACAGTGCAGCGCTCCCTCAGTACTGCCCCTCCGACAGTGCGGCACTCCCTCAGTACTGCCCCTCCGACAGTGCGGCGCTCCCTCAGTACTGCCCCTCCGACAGTGCAGCGCTCCCTCAGTACCGCCCCTCCGACAGTGCAGCGCTCCCTCAGTACTGACCCTCCGACAGTGCAGCACTCCCTCAGTACTGCCCCTCCGACAGTGCGGCACTCCCTCAGTACTGCCTCTCCGACAGTGCAGCGCTCCCTCAGTACTGCCCCTCCGACAGTGCAGCGCTCCCTCAGTACTGCCCCTCCGACAGTGCAGCACTCCCTCAGTACTGCCCCTCCGACAGTGCGGCACTCCCTCAGTACTGCCCCTCCGACAGTGCAGCACTCCCTCAGTACTGCCCCTCCGACAGTACAGCGCTCCCTCAGTACTGCCCCTCCGACAGTGCAGCACTCCCTCAGTACTGCCCCTCCGACAGTGCAGCGCTCCCTCAGTACTGCCCCTCCGACAGTGCGGCACTCCCTCAGTACTGCCCCTCCGACAGTGCGGCACTCCCTCAGTACTGCCCCTCCGACAGTGCAGCGCTCCCTCAGCACTGCCCCTCCGACAGTGCGGCACTCCCTCAGTACTGCTCCTCCGACAGTGCAGCGCTCCCTCAGCACTGCACTGGAGTGTCAGCCTGGATTTTATGCTCGAGTCCCTGGAGTGGGACTTGAACCCACAACCTTCTGACTCCGAGGCGAGTGTGCTGCCCACTGAGCCATGGCTGACGCAGTGTCTCAGCTTAAACACACCACCCCTTTCACCAAGGTGTACCATTAACACCCCCGTAACCCCCTCAGTTTGGAGATTTCCCCACCCCACCCCCAAACCTCTAAACTCTTCCACCCCCTCTCTCCCAATCTTCAAACATCTCCTGAAAACCTACCCCTTTTGGCCATCCCCCTTTCCTTCATAGGAACAGGAGTAGGCCATTCAGCCCCTCGAGCCGGTTCCGCCATTCAATGAGATCATGGCTGATCTGTGACCTAACTCCACATACCCGCCTTTGGCCCATACCCCACAATACCTTTGGTTAACAGACATCTATCAGTCACAGATTTAAAATTAACAATTGACCCAGCATCAATTGCCGTTTGTGGAGGAAAGTTCCAAACCTCTCCCACCCTGTATGTGTAGACGTGTTTTCTAATTTCACTCCTGGAAGGCCTGGCTCAGACCAGGTCCGAGGTTTCCCAACCAGTGGGAATAGTATCTCTCTATCTACCCTCTCTGTTCCCATTAATATCCTGAAACCTTCGATCAGATCACCCCTTAACCTTCTAAATTCCAGGGAATACACCCCTAGTTTGTATAATCTCTCCTCGTAATCTAACCCTTGGAGTCTGGGTATCTTTCTGATAAACCTAGGCTGCACTCCCTCCAAACCCAATGTACCCTTCCCCAGGTGTGGAGCCCAGAACTGCTCACAGTGCTCCAGGTGTGATCTAACCAGGGCTCTGTACAGCTGCAGCATAACTTCTACCCCCTTGTATTCTAGTCCTCGACATATAAAGGCCAGCTTTCCATTAGCCTTTTTGATTATTTTCTGTACCTGTTCGTGGCATTTTAATGATCTATGTAACTGGACAATTCTCTTTGGACCTCCACTGATTTTAGTCTTTTGCAATAAGGAACATAATAAATATTGGCAGGAGTAGGCCGTTCGGCCCCTCGATCCTGCTCCGCCATTCAATGAGATCATGGCTGACCTTCGACCTCAACTCCACTCTACTGCACTATCCCCATATCCCTTAATATCCAAAAATCTTATCGATCTCTGTCTTGAATATACTCAAAGACTGAGCCTCCACAGCCCTCTGGGGTAGAGAATTCCAAAGATTCACCACCCTCTGAGTGAAGAAGTTTCTCCTCATCTCAGTCCTAAATGGCTGACCCCTTATCCTGAGACGGTGACCCCTGGTTCTAGACTCCTCAGCCCAGGGGAAACATCCTCCCTGCATCTACCCTGTCAATCCCCCTCAGAATCTTGTATGTTTCAATGAGATCACCTCTCATTCTTCTAAACTCTAGGGAATATAGGTCTAGTACCCTGTTCTATCCTTTGTAGGCCCAAAATGGATGACCTCCCATTTGCCTACATTGACGTCAATTTGCCACAGTTTTGCCCGTTCGCTCAATCTGCCGATGTCCTTCCTGTGCGGACTCCCGCGGTCTCCTGTAAAGAAAGGGTTTATGTAACCGCCGACGTTACCTGTCTCTCTCTCTCTCTCTCTAATTCTCTTCACCACCAGGTACGAGAACTTGAAGCTGAAGAAAATGGTGGCCGAGCGGGAGGAGGTGCAGCAGGCTCCAGGGTTCGAGGTGGTCTCCAAACGCGAGGTTGCAGACATGTTGCTGGAAGGAGCAGGCCTTCAACAGGTTAATATCTGTCCCGCACTCATTCCTGAAACCCATTTATGCTCAAAAGAGCTGGTGCAGAGGCTCAGTGGCCCCTTTCTGTGCTATTCTATGATTCTAAGGTAGGCAAGAAAGGAAAGGCCAGGATTTGCCTTTCTACTTATGTTATTATGTCAGAAATAGGAGCAGGAGTCGGCCATACGGCCCCTCGAGCCTGCTCCGCCATTCAATAAGATCATGGCTGATCCGATCATGGACTCAGCTCCACTTCCCCGCCCGCTCCCCATAACCCTTGACTCCCTTATCGCTCAAAAATCTGTATCTCCGCCTAAAATATATTCAATGACCCAGCCTCCACAACTCTCTGGGGCAGAGAATTCCACAGATTTACAACCCTCTGAGAGAAGAAATTCCTCCTCCTCTCAGTTTTAAATGTGCGACCCCTTATTCTGAGACTATGCCCCCCTAGTTGTAGATTCCCCCACGAGGGGAAACACCCTCTCTGCATCTACCCTGTCAAGTCCCCTCAGAATCTTGTACATTTCAAAAAAATCGCCTCTCGTTCTTCCAAACTCCAATGTGTATAGGCCCAACCTGTTGAGCTTTTCTTCATACGACAACCTCTTCATCTCGGGAATCAACCGAGCGAACCTTCCCTGAACTGCCTGAAATGCAAGTTCACCTATTCTTCTGCTTAGGCAGACCCTCTGAGTCGAGGATAACTTGCTTCCATACTAATATCAGTTCTGAGGTGACTGATGCGGGACGTACAGTCTCTCACAGGTGGGGAAGAGGGGGGGGGGGGGGATGGAGGGACGGGTGGGTGGGGGGGGCCTTGGGTTGCAGTGCGCTCCTTCCGCTGTTTGTATTTGACTTCCGCCTGCTCCCGGCGAAGTCGCCTTCCCGGATGCTGCTCCTCCACTTTGAGCGGACAAGGGCCAGGATTCCCGAGTGTCGGTGGGGATGTTGCATTTTTTTTCCATTTGTATAGCGCCTACACGACCTCAGGATGCCCCAAAAAAAGTGCTTTACAGCCGCTGAGGTACTTTTCTAAGTGTAGTCACCATTGCAGCGTAGGGAACGATGCCAGCCAATTTACGCAGGGCAAGATATCACAAAGAGAAAGAAAGACTTGCATTTCTGTAGTGCCTTTCACGACCACCGGATGTCTCAAAGCACTTTACAGCCAAAGAGGTACTTTTGGAGTGTAGTCACTGTTGTAACATGGGAAACGCGGCAGCCAATTTGCGCACAGCAAGCTCCCCCACACAGCATTGTTACAATGACCCAGATAATCTGTTTTAGTGATGTTGATTGAGGGATAACCATTGGCCCCAGGACAATGAGATAATGACCAAATAAATTTGTTTATAGTGATGTTGGTTGAGGCACACACTAAGACAGTTCAAATCTGGTTTGCAATGTACACCTTTTATTGCGTTTGACCAAGTCTAGCCACGCACACTGACTGACTTCGAGCAGTAGACCGACCGGGAAATAGACACTATTGCCCGTGCTCCCCTGGGTAGGCAGGTCACCTGCACCGATCCTTTCGATCCTGACTGTCGCTACAACTTGTTACGGAAAGCTCAAGATCTTTACAGGCCATCTCGTATGAACATTGTCCTTGCTGACCTGTCCAGTGTTATTGAGAACAGGTCCCCTAGAAATGAGAAATTTGAACATCCCTTAAAAAATCAGATTGCCCGGTCATTATTGCTGTGTGTGGGAGCTTGCTGTGCACAAATTGGCTGCCGCGTTTCCCACATTACAACAGTGACTACATCCCAAAACTACTTCATTGGCTGTAAAGCACTATGGGCCATCCTGTGGTCATAGAAAAGGCGCTATAGAAATTCTCTACTATAAGCCCACTAACTCCCACAGCTACCTTGACAACACTGACTCCAACCCAGCTTCCTGTAAGGACTCCATTTCATTCTCCTAGTGTCTCGGTCTCCGTCCTATCTGCTCTGATGATGCCACCTTCCACACTAGTGATTCCAAAATGTCCTTTTTCCTCAACCGTGGATTGCCTTCCACCGTGTTTGACAGGGCCCTCGACTGTGTGCATCCCATTCCCTGTATGTCTGCCCTCGCCCCTTCCTTCCCCTCGGAACCATCCTCGCATTCTACCCCACCAGCCTCCACATTCAACGGATCATCCGAGAACACAAGAAGATCAGGAGTAGGCCCCACAGCCCCCTTGAGCCTGCTCCACCATTCAATAAGATCACGGCTGATCTTCGACCTCAACTCCACTTTCCCGCCCGATCTCCATATCCCTCGATTCCCCGAAAGCCCAAAAATCTATCAATCTCAGCCTTGAATAAACTCAATGATTCTGTATCTATCCCTGTGCTGTACCTGCCCTGGGAGTGTTTGATGGAACAGTATAGAAACATAGAAAATAGGTGCAGGAGTAGGCCATTCGGCCCTTCGAGCCTGCACCGCCATTCAATAAGATCATGGCTGATTATTCCCTCAGTACCCCTTTCCTGCTTTCTCTCCATACCCCTTGATTCCCCCTAGCCGTAAGGGCCACACCCTCTTGAATATATCCAATGAACTGGCCTCAACAACTCTCTGCGGCAGGGAATTTCACAGGTTCACAACTCTGAGTGAAGAAGTTTCTCCTCACCTCAGTCCTAAATGGCCTACCCCTTATCCTAATACTATGTCCCCTGGTTCTGGACTTCCCCAACAACAGGAACATTCTTCCCGCATCTAACCTGTCCAGTCCCGTCAGAATTTTATGTGTTTCTATGAGATCCTCTCTCATCCTTCTAGACTCCAGTGTATAAAGGCCCAGTCTCTCCTCATATGTCAATCCAGCCATCCCGGGAATCAGTCTGGTGAACCTTCACTGCACTCCCTCAATAGCAAGAATGTCCTTCCTCAGATTAGGAGACCAAAACTGAACACAATATTCCAGGTGAGGCCTCACCAAGGCCCTGTACAACTGCAGTAAGACCTCCCTGCTCCTGTACTCAAATCCCCTAGCTATGACGACCAACATACCATTTGCCGCCTTCACCGCCTGCTGTACCTGCATGTCAACTTTCAATGACTGATGTACCATGACACCCAGGTCTCGTTGCACCTCCCCTTTTCCTAATCTGCCGCCATTCAGATAATATTCTGCCTTTGTGTTTTTGCCCCCAAAGTGGATAACCTCACATTTATCCACATTATACTGCATCTGCCATGCATTTGCCCACTCACCCAACCTGTCCAAGTCACCCTGCAGCCTCTTAGTGTCCTCCTCACAGCTCACACCGCCACCCAGTTTAGTGTCATCTGCAAACTTGGAGATATTACACTCAATTCCTTCATCTAAATCATTGATGTATATTGTAAATAGCTGGGGTTCCAGCACTGAGCCCTGCGGCACCCCACTAGTCACTGCCTGCCATTCTGAAAAGGACCCGTTTATCCCGACTCTCTGCTTCCTGTCTGCCAACCAGTTCTCTATCCACGTCAGTACATTACCCCCAATACCATGTGTTTTGATTTTGCACACCAATCTCTTGTGTGGGACCTTGTCAAAAGCCTTCTGAAAGTCCAAAAAGGAGCTTTACTCTTTATCTTACCCGTGCTGTACCTGCCTTGGGAGTGTTTGATGGGACAGTGTAGAGGGAGCTTTTCAGTGTTTAATGCCTTGCCCCTGTCAGATAGTTGTGACCAGGGTGTTGGGAAGTATTGCTAATTTCTCCCTGTATTTACTCCCTTGTTTTACAGAGTGCAAAAGCCCCGGAACAGCAACCGTCTGCTGACAAAAACTCAGCGGAGATATTGGAAAAGAAAGTTGCAGCTTTGGAGACGCAGAGGAAAGAGGCAAGTTTCATCCCTCTCTTGTTCTCCCCATTTGACCTCACTGTCCTTGTCCACCAGCTCCCTCTCTGTCCCCCGCTAAATAATCAATGAGCTGAATTTTAGACTCTTCTGTTTTGGGGGCAAAAACGGAGGTGGGACGGGAAATCTAGCGGCTGGGAAGAGTTTGCGTCCTGGTGCTTGCGATTGAGCAGCTGGGCCCTGAGTCAGGGAGCGCAGCGCTAAGGGAGGCGTTGTACCCCTCTCGTGGAGCGTTAGGATGGGAAACTCCCGAGCTAAAGCTGCGGGCCGGGAACGCTCCCGGAGAGGGCGGGGGGGGGGGGGGGGAGGAGCTTACAAAAACATTGCCCACACCATCGCAACAAAATCGGCAAAAAATTAAAATAAGGAACTCATCTCTCCGCTGTCGGTATAGATAACCCGCCCCGATTTCCCAGCCTCACTGCGGGGCGGACGGGTCGTTCGGGAGTCAAAACCCGTGCCGGTGTCGCGACCCAGGGGGCTTTGCACACCGGGCTCAGCTCTTCCGAGCGATGCTGCTCCGCGCCGCCGCTAAACCCGACCCCGGGGATCGCCGCGGGGCGCTGGGGGCTGACCGACCGCCCGCCCAGAACACCTCACCCCCGCCATTGCCGCCGCTCCGGGACGACAAACGGAGCGCAGGGGAGCCGGAAATCTGGCCCTTTGTGTTTTCGACAGCCACGTTACTATGCAGTCATTTCTAAACCCAGCCCAACTGAAGATTGATCCCCTACAACACAAGTGATGGCATTTGGGCTTTGCCTGCAGCTGAACATAAATAGGAGCAGGAGTAGGCCATTCGGCCCCTCGCGCCTGCTCCACCATTCAATATGATCATGGCTGATCATTCCCTCAGTACCCCATTCCTGCTTTCTCTCCATACCCCTTGATCCCTTTAGCTGTAAGGGCCATATCTAACTCTCCCTCTTGAATATATCCAATGAACTGGCCTCAACAACTCTCTGCGGTAGAGAATTCCACAGGTTCACAATTCTCTGAGTGAAGAAGTTTCTCCTCATCTCGGTCCTAAATGGCTTACCCCTTATCCTTAGACTGTGACCCCTGGTTCTGGACTTCCCCAACATTGGGAACATTCTTCCTGCATCTAACCTGTTCAATCGCGTCAGAATTTTATATGTTTCTATGAGATCCCCTCTCATTCTTCTAAATTCCAGTGAATATAAGCCTAGTCGATCCAGTCTTTCTTTATATGTCAGTCCTGCCATCCCGGGAATCAGTCTGGTGAACCTTCGCTGCACTCCCTCAATAGCAAGAACGTCCTTCCTCCGATTAGTAGACCAAAACTGAACACAATATTCCAGGTGTGGCCTCACCAAGGCCCTGTACAACTGCAGTAAGACCTCCCTACTCCTATACTCAAATCCCCTCGCTATGAAGGCCAACATGCCATTTGCCTTCTTCACCGCCTGCTGTACCTGCATGCCAACCTTCAATGACTGATGTACCATGACATCTAGGTCTCGTTGCACCTCCCCTTTTCCTAATCTGTCACCATTCAGATAATGTTCTGCCTCCCTGGGCGGAACTGGGCGGCCCTTATTCTAAGACCATGCCCCCTAGTTCTAGTCTCCTCCATCAGTGGAAACATCCTCTCTGCATTCACCTTGTCGAGCCCCCTCATAATCTTGCACGTTTCGATAAGATCACCTCTCATTCTTCTGAATTCCAATGAGTAGAGGCCCAACCCTACTCCACCTTTCCTCTGTGTAACTCCCGGACTGCACGTGGCGTATAGCCTTTGTGAGCCGCCTCTGTTATTTCTTTGCCTGTCGGTCGGTTGTTGTGGAATATTTCTAATTGTTTCCGTGTTTAATTCCCAGTTGCTGGAAGTGAACAAACAGTGGGACCAGCAATTCCGAGGCATGAAGCAACAGTACGAGCAAAAGGTAAAACGGGAATGGTGGGCGGGTGACCTCCCGAGTCAGCCAAGAATCTCTGGCAAAAGGACCAGCTGGGGAGAGGAGGAGAATGTTTTTAACGCAGCGAGTTGCTGTGATCTGGAACGCGCTGCCTGAAAGGGCGGTGGGAGCAGATTCAATAGTAACTTTCAAACAGGAATCGGATAAATAATTGAAGGAGGGGAAAAGTGCAGGGCTGTGGGGAAGGAGCAGGGGGAGTGGGACTAATTGGATTGCTCTTTGTCGGCCGGCACAGCCACGATGGGCCGAATAGCCGCCTCCTGTGCTGCTGGATTCCACCATTCTTCGATGGCGAGTCTCGTAGCGATGTACTCTGCTTCTCAGCTTCATTCTGGTGGTGTTCTCCATCTTGTTTACAAATTCCTCCATGGCCCTCGCCCCCTCCCTATCTCTCTAATCTCCTCCAGCCCCACAACCCCCCGAGATGTCTGCGCTCCTCCAATTCTGCCCCCCTGAGCATCCCTGATTATAATCGCTCAACCATCGGTGGCCGTGCCTTCTGTTGCCTGGGCCCCAAGCTCTGGAACTCCCTCCCTAAACCTCTCCGCCTCGCTACCTCTCTTTCCTCTTTCAAGATGCTCCTTAAAACCTACCTCTTTGACCAAGCGTTTGGCCACCTGCGCTAATTTCTTCTTATGTGGCTCGGTGTTACATTTTTAGCCCATAATCCTCTTGTGAAGCGCCTTGGGACGTTTCACTACGTTAAAGGTGCTATATAAATGCAAGTTGTTGTTGTAATGTAGGAATATAAGCCCACAGCAAGCTCCCACAAACAGCAATGTGATGATGGCCAGATCATTTTTTTTTAATGTTATTGGCCATGACCTGTGGGGAGGGGATTCAATGGGTGGGTAGAGTCGATGATCGGGGAGAATATCCATGGGCTGTGGGGGGAGATTCAATGGGTGGGTACATGGGCTGTGGGAGGGGTGGGATTTATGGGCCTGACTTCAGCTCCCCAACCTCCTTTGCTTATTTTTGCTTTCAGATTCAGCGTTGTTTTGATGAGTTATTTTGGGCGGTGCGAGTGTCTGAGGGTTTGTACACGTTCGGCACCTCGGCAACGTTTCTGCCCCTCTTTTCCCCCCCACCCCCCGGACACTCTGTGCGTAGTATCACTGCCCCAGTGCGGAGCCGGGGAGATGCGGGGTGTTTGTGGCTAATACAATGCAACAAATTCCCAAGACCACTGCCTTCCCCCCCCCCCCCCCCACCCTGCTTCCTGCCTGGGTGGGATCACAGTACAGGTACTCCGGGCCTGTGCTGTTGGATGAGGTCTCTGTGAATGTTGAGGGTTCCATTTTCAAAGGCTCTTGTGTGAAGCAGACTGTGGGAGGAAGCATGGGTCATAGGGTGGCTGCAGCTCATATTTCTTCGATGACGAGAGACATATTTAGCTCCCTACGTCTTGCTACAGCTGCACAGGGTATTGGTGAGGCCACACCTGGAATACTGCGCGCAGTTTTAGTTTCCATATTTACAAAAGGATATACTTGCTTTGGAGGCAGTTCAGAGAAGGTTCACAAGTCAACCCCCTCGTCTCCGGAATCAACCTTATGAGGAAAGGTTGAGGGGGTTGGGCCTCTACTCATTGGAATTCAGAAGAATGAGAGGTGATCTTATCGAAACATATAAGATTATGAGGGGGCTCGCCGAGGTGGATGCAGAGAAGTTGTTTCCACTGATGGGGGAGACTAGAACTAGAGGGCATAATCTTAGAATAAGGGGCCACCCATTTAAAACAGAGATGAGGAGAAATTTCTTCTGAGGTTTGTGGATCTGTGGAATTCGCTGCCTCAGAGAGCCAACATTTCTCCATCATAGGCAGTCCCTCAGAATCGAGGAAGACTTGCTTCCACTCTAAAAGTGAGTCCTTAGGCGACTGTACAGTCCAATACGGGAATTACAGTCTCTGTCACAAGTTGGACAGACTGTGGTTGAGGGAACGGGTGGGTGGGACAGGTTTGCCGCACGCTCCTTCCGCTGCCTGCGCTTGGTTTCTGCATGCTCTCGGCGACGAGACTCTAGGTACTCAGCGCCCTCCCGGATGCTCTTCCTCCGCTTAGGGCGGTCTTTGGCCAGGGACTCCCAGGTGTCGGTGGGGATGTTGCATTTTATCAGGGAAGCTTTGAGGGTGTCTTTGTAACGTTTCCTCTGCCCACCTGGGGCTCACTTGCCGTGTAGGAGTTCCGAGTAGAGCGCTTGCTTTGGGAGTCTTGTGTCTGGCATGTGGACAATGTGACCCGCCCAGCGGAGCTGGTCGAGTGTGGTCAGTGCTTCAATGCTGGGGATGTTGGCCTGGTCGAGGACACTAACGTTGGTGCGTCTGTCCTCCCAGGGGATTTGCAGGATCTTGCGGAGATATCGTTGGTGGTATTCCTCCAGCAACTTAAGGTGTCTACTGTACATGGTCCACGTCTCTGAGCCATACAGGATTGTGGGCATCAGAATCCACAGCGTGGCCTTGGACAACGTGGACCACTTTCCATATCTTGGGAGCCTACTATCAGCAAGGGCAGACATCGACGATGATGTCCAACACCGCCTCCAGTGCGCCTGTGCAGCCTTTGGTCGCCGGAGGAAGAGAGTGTTCGAAGATCAGGACCTCAAATCTAGCACCAAGCTCCACCACCAGGGAGGACAAGGGCAGCAGACGCATGGGAACACCACTCTCTGCAAGTCGCACACACCCGCCTGACACAGTCCTGGAACTCCCTCCCGCACAGCACTGTGGGAGCACCTTCACTGCACAGACCACAACGGTTCAGCTGTCACTGGGGCACGTCCGTATCCCAGCGATTCCGTACGCCAGTCAGAAGGTTGTGGGTTCAAGTCCCAATCTAGAGACTTCAGCACAATAATCTAGGCTGACACTCCATGCTGTACTGAGGGAGCGCCGCACTGTCGGAGGGGCAGCACTGAGGGAGCGCCGCACTGTCGGAGGGGCAGTACTGAGGGAGCGCCGCACTGTTGGAGGGGCTGTACTGAGGGAGCGCCGCACTGTTGGAGGGGCAGTACTGAGAGAGCGCCGCACTGTCTGAGGGGCAGTACTGAGGGAGCGCCGCACTGTCTGAGGGGCAGTACTGAGGGAGCGCCGCACTGTTGGAGGGGCTGTACTGAGGGAGTGATGCACTGTCTCAGAGGGGCAGTACTGAGGGAGCGCCGCACTGTCTCAGAGGGGCAGTACTGAGGGAGTGCTGCACTATTGGAGGGGCTGTCTTTAGGATGGGACGTTAAACCGAGGCGCCGTCTGCCCTCTCAGGTGGTAAAAGATCGCATGGCACTATTTCGAAGAAGAGCAGGGGAGTTCTTCCCGGTTTCCTGGCGAATATTTAGTCTTCAATCAACATAACAAAAACAGATGATCTGATTGTTATCGCAATACTGTGTGTGGGATGGTCCATGCATCCATCAGCAGGCCGGGGCCTTCAAAGGGGCAGCATGGCGACATACCACTTCACGGTACAGCGCGTGCTGGAGAGCGACGGCTGTGAAGAGGGCGATTGGATTGGACGTCACCAAGGTCCAGGTCGCTGATTGGAGCGTGGGCAGGTACAGCAGGAGCGGCGAGGTCGGGGCAAAGGAGCGATGTGATCGGGGCCCAGGAGAGGCGAGGGCCCAGGGGCAGCACGGGGCTCAGCCCACACTGTGATGTGTGTGCGCACTGGGTCCGTGCAGCAGAGCAGGTCTCCAGTCGTCCTGGTTAACCCTTGCCACTGGACCAAGACCTCGCTCTGTCAAGCCCGTGTGGTGGCTGGTGTGCAACGGTCACCCCACGTTAAAAAAATCCACGCACAGGCATCTTCCGCCCTTCAGGATGTAGTTCGGGATCTGGAATATTTGGTTCTTCATTGAAACACCTGGGAACTCCTCCTTTGTCGATGTGGAAGCAATTCATCCTCGCTTCGAGGGACCGCCTATGATGATGGCCTCAGGAATGTTAACCGGGAAAAAAGTGGACAGGCGACGACGAGCTGGGCTGTAAATTCGTGAGCCAATAATTCGACTAGTGTGTGGGCCGAGATTACGAAATGGGAGCTAGTCTCGAGCACCGGACTTTCCCCGTGGAACAAAGCAGATTCTTCAAATACCAGAGCCCGAAAAAACAATTCAAGCGATGTGGGCGTCGCCGGCAAGGCCGGCATTTATTGCCCGTCCCTAATTGCCCCTCGAAGGTGGTGGTGAGCCGCCTTCTTGAACCGCTGCAGTCCGTGTGGTGAAGGTGCTCCCACAGTGCTGTTAGGGAGGGAGTTCCAGGGATTGTGACCCAGCGACGGTGAAGGAACGGCCGATATATTTCCCAGTCGGGATGGTGTGTGACTCGGAGGGGAACGTGGAGGTGGTGGTGTTCCCATGCGCTTGCTGCCCTCGTCCTTCTAGGCGGCAGAGGTCGCGGGTTTGGGAAACTCAATTCATCTTACTACAAAAGGCAGTATTCCTCTTGCTTTTATAAGGGCTCATCCATTTGAGGGGCTTCTGGTTAGTGGTTTGATCCGACCACGTGACTGGCTTGGCCATTTTGGAGGGCAGTTAAGGTTAAACCAGTTAAGGATGGTGTGGGGCTAGAGTCACGTGTAGGCCCAGACCGGGTAAGGGCGGCCGGTTTCCTTCCATCAAGGACATTAGTGAACCAGTTGGGTTTTTAACGACAATCCAACAGCTTCATGGTCACCATTACGGAGACGGGGCGGGGGGGGGGGTGGGTGAAATAGCCCCGTTCCCCGATTGGGCGCGGTGACCTGCTCCAGGGCAGTACGTCCTGCACCCGGCTGCTGAATTGGCCTCCCCGCCCCTCGCTCCACTTCCCTCTTTGGGCGAGACCAGCGGCGCGAATTAGGGCGCGATCGGCAGCAAGGAGGAGGATCCGCGTAGCGCTGAAGCGTTTCAACGCCCCTCCCTCCCCTTCGTTTAAAGTGGGGGTGGTGGTGGGGGGGGGTGGCGCACTCTGCAAGGCCTCTGATGGCCTCCGTTGGGCCGGCAGGGCAGCGGGTGACCGGGAGCTGTGGTCTGCAACGTAGAACACCGCGCCCGGCCCTGCAGCGTGGACCACGCTCGGGTGCAGGTATCGGAGCCGAACTGAGAGCGGTGAAACCGGCAAGATGGCGGGGCGCTGGGGACCTCCCCTTTAACTTCCGCCCCACAGGTGGATATCGGGCTGGCTTCGCGTCCCCATGAGGCTGGCAGGCCGATATCGGCCCTGGAGTGGAAAGGGGTCGCTGCCCGACGCGAAGGGGTCGCCACGCGCGCCGATGACATCACCGCCAGTCGCGTGGCGGCCCGGGGGCACAGCAGGCGGGGCATCCCAGGGTGCAATGTTGCCATGATAGCACCTCCACCGGAGGAAAAATGTGTTTCGTGCACCATTAGCGCCCCCCGGAGGTGCTATCGGGCGTTCGCAATACGGGGCAATTTAGACCTTCAGCTTTTTATTTAGAAACATAGAAATTTACAGCGCAGAAGGAGGCCATTTCGACCCATCGTGTCCGCGCCGGCCGACAAAGAGCCGCACGGCCCTCGGTCAGCAGCCCTGAAGGTTACATATAAACCTGTGAACAATGACGGAAAGGCAAAGAGCACCCAGCCCAACCAGTCCGCCTCACACAACTGCGACACCCCTTACACTGAAACATTCTACACTCTACCCCAACCGGAGCCATGTGATCTCCTGGGAGAGGCAAAAACCAGATAAAAACCCAGGCCAAATAGGGGTAAAAAAAACCTGGGAAAATTCCTCTCCGACCCATCCAGGCGATCGACACTAGTCCAGGAGATCACCCTGGCCGTATTCGATTCCCTGCAGTACTTACCATTAATACTGCGTTGGCCAACAAAAGGTTATCCAATCTAATCCCAATTACCAGCTCTAGGTCTGTAACCCTGCAGGTTACTGCACTTTAAGTGACCATCCAACCATCTCTTAAAAGTGGTGAGGGTTTCTGCATCCACCACTCTTCCAGGCAGCGAGTTCCAGATCCCCACAACCCTCTGCGTAAAGAAGCTCCCCCTCAAATCCCCTCTTAAACCTTCCACCAACCATCTTAAAACTATGCCCCCTCGTAATAGACCCTCCACCAATGGAAATAGGCCCTTGCTATCCACTATATCCAGGCCCCTCTATTTCTAGATTTTATCAACTTAATTCAAATTCTGAAACTGCTAGGGTGGGATTTGTACTCTGGATTATTGATCGAGGCCTCTGGGTTATGAGTTCAGTAACGTCACCACTGCACTGTAATGTATCCCAGGCTGTTAAAGAGAAGCAAAAGAGGAAACAGCAGAGGCTCTGACCATCATTTTCCAGTCCTCTCTGGCTACAGGTGTGGTGCCAGAGGACTGGAGGACTGCTAATGTTGTACCTTTGTTTAAAAAGGGAGAAAGGGATAGACCGAGTAATTACAGGCCGGTCAGCCTAACCTCAGTGGTGGGAGAATTTTTGGAAAAAATCCTGCGGGACAGGATAAATTTTCATTTGGAAAGACAGATTAATCAAGGACAGTCAGCGTGGATTTATTAAGGGAAGGTCGTGTCTGACTAACCTGAGTGAATTTTTTGAGGAGGTGTGAGGGCAGTGCGTATGATGTAATGTGTAAGGATTTTAGCAAAGTTTTTGATAAGGTCCCACATGGCAAACTGGTCACGAAAGTAAAAGCCCATGGGATCCAGGCAAAGTGGCAAGTTGGATCCAAAATTGGCTTTTTGTGGTATATATCAATGACTTGGACTTGAATGTTGGGGGTATGATTAAGAAGTTTGCAGATGACACTACAATAGGCTTTGTGGTTGATAATGAAGAAAAAAACTGCAGACTGCAGGAAGATATCAATGTACTGGTCAGGTGGGCAGAGCAGTGGCAAATGGAATTCAATCGGATAAGTGTGAGGTAATGCATTTGGGGAGGTCTAACATGGCAAGGGAATCATCATCATCATCATTATAGGCAGTCCCTCGGAATTGAGGAAGACTTGCTTCCACTCTAAAAGTGAGTTCTCAGGTGACTGAACAGTCCAATACGAGAGCCACAGTCCCTGTCACAGGTGGGACAGACAGTGGTTGAAGGAAAGGGTGGGTGGGGAGTCTGGTTTTCCGCTCGCTCCTTCCGCTGCCTGCGCTTGTTTGCTGCATGCTCTCGGCGACGAGACTCGAGGTGCTCAGCGCCCTCCCGGATGCACTTCCTCCACTTAGGGCAGCCTTAGGCCAGGGATTCCCAGGTGTGAGTGGGGATGTTGCACTTTATCAGGGAGGCTTTGAGGGTGTCCTTGAAATGTTTCCTCTGCCCACCTGGGGCTCACTTGCCGTGCAGGAGTTCCGAGTAGAGCACTTGCTTTGGGAGTCTTGTGTCGGGCACGCGAACAATGTGGCCCGCCCAGCGGAGCTGGTCGAGTGTGGTCAGTGCTTCGATGCTGGGGATGTTGGCCTGAGCGAGAACACTGACATTGGTGCATCTGTCATCCCAGGGGATTTACAGGATCTTGCCGAGACATCGCTGGTGATAGTTCCCAGTGCTTTGAGGTGTATCTGAGCAATATAGGCGGGCAGGTATCACTACTGTCCTGTAGACCATAAGCTTATGCTAGCACACTGAAAAGTGTAGAGAAACAAAGGGACCTTGGAGTGCAGGTCCACAGATCCATGAAGGTAGCAGGCCAGGGTAGATAAGGTGGTTAAGAAGGCATACGGAATAGTTACTTACCTTTATTAGTCAAGGCATGGAATACAAGAGCAAGGAGGTTATGCTTAACCTATTTAAAACACTGGTTAGGCCACAGCTGGAGTACTGCATGCAGTTCTGGTCACCACATTACAGGAAAGATGTGATTTGCACTGGAGAGGGTGCAGAGGAGATTTACAAGAATGTTGTCTGGACTGGAGAATTGTGGCTATGAGGAAAGATTGGAGGTGCTGGGTCTGTTTTCTTTGGAACAGAGGAGGCTGAGGGGAGACCTGATTGAGGTGTATAAAATTATGAGGGGCCTGGATAGAGTGGATAGGAAGGACCTGTTTCCCTTGGCAGAGGGGTCAACAACCAGGGGACATAGATTTAAAGTAAGTGGGGGGAGGTTTAGAGGAGATATGAGGGGAAATGTCTTCACCCAGAGGGTGGTGGGGGTCTGGAACTCACGGCCTGAAAGGGTGGTAGAGGCAGAAATCCTCAACACATTTAAAAAGTACTTGGATGTGCACCTGAAGTGTTGTAACCTGCAGGGCTACGGACCGAGAGCTGGAAAGTGGGATTAGGCTGGGTAGCTCTTGGTCGGCCGGCACGGACACGATGGGCCGAAATGGCCTCCTTCCGTGCTGTAAATTTCTATGGTTCTATGATTCACTACCATATTGTAAATTGATTTAAGATCTATCGAGCTATTCCTTCCCTTATTGGACAGTTATCGCCATTTCACTGCTCCTGCAAATGGGAGGTGAGGGGCACTCAGCAAGTGCTGGCTTTGGATTGATTTCCAGTTGAGATTTAACGGAGGCGGGTTGAAGTGCTTCGATGGCGAGACTGGAGCGAAAGGATGTGCTTGATTTGGACGAGAGATTTCGAAATGGGCGCTACACCCGAGCGCGGGACTTTCCCCGTGGGACAAAGCAGCTTCTCCGAGATGCCAGAGTCTGATATTTAGAAAAACAATTCTCTGCATGTGGGCATCGCTGGCAAAGCCAGCATTTATTGCCCATCCCATCCCACATTCTACCCTACGTAAACCTGAGCTCATCCAAAACTCGGCTGCCCCGTGTCCTAACTCGCACCGAGTCCCGCTCACCCATCACCCCCTGTGCTCGCTGACCCGTGTCCTAACTCGCACCGAGTCCCGCTCACCCGTCACCCCCTGTGCTCGCTGACCCATGTCCTAACTCGCACCGAGTCCCGCTCACCCATCACCCCCTGTGCTCGCTGACCCGTGTCCTAACTCGCACCGAGTCCCGCTCACCCATCACCCCCTGTGCTCGCTGACCCGTGTCCTAACTCGCACCAAGTCCCGCTCACCCATCACCCCCTGTGCTCGCTGACCCGTGTCCTAACTCGCACCAAGTCCCGCTCAGCCATCAACCCCTGTGCTCGCTGACCCGTGTCCTAAATAGCACCAAGTCCCGCTCATCCATCACCCCACCCTCACTGCCCCATGTCCTAACTCGCACTGAGTCCCGCTCACCCATCACCCTCTGTGCTCGCTGCCCCGTGTCCTAACTCGCACCGAGTCCCGCTCACCCATCAACCCCTGTGCTCGCTGACCCGTGTCCTAACTCGCACCAAGTCCTGCTCACCCATCACCCCCTGTGCTCGCTGACCCGTGTCCTAACTTGCACCGAGTCCCGCTCACCCATCACCCCCTGTGCTCGCTGACCCGTGTCCTAACTCGCACCGAGTCCCGCTCACCCATCAACCCCTGTGCTCGCTGACCCGTGTCCTAACTCGCACCAAGTCCTGCTCACCCATCACCCCCTGTGCTCACTGCCCCGTGTCCTAACTCGTACCAAGTCCCACTCACCCATCACCCCCTGTGCTCGCTGCCCCGTGTCCTAACTCATACCAAGTCCCACTCACCCATCACCCTCTGTGCTCACTGCCCCATGTACTAACTCGCACCAAGTCCCACTCACCCATCATCCCCTGTACTCGCTGACCTACATTGGCTCCCGGTTAAGCAACGCCTCGATTTCAAAATTTTCATCCTTGTTTACAAACCCCTCCATGGCCCTCGCCCCCTCCCTATCTCTGTAATCTCCTCCAGCCCCACAACCCCCTGAGATGTCTGCGCTCCTCTAACTCTGCCCTCCTGAGCATCCATGATTATAATCGCTCCACCATCGGTGGCCGTGCCTTCTGTTGCCTGGGCCCCAAAGCTCTGGAACTCCCTACCTAAACCTCTCTACCTCTCTTTCCTCCTTTAAGACGCTCCTTAAAACCTAACCTCTTTGACCAAGCTTTATGTCGCCTAGCCTAATATCACCTCGTGGCTCGGTGTCAAATTCTGTTTGTTGCGCTCCTGGGAAGCGCCTTGGGATGTTTTACAATGTTAAAGGCGCTATATTAAAGCAAGAGAGAGTTGTTTCTGGAAGTTCAGTTCCATTACCCTCCACTAGATGTCAGTGTTTAGAAGGATCGCTGCATTGACTGCTTCACAGGTTGTGTTCTGATTTGGCCCCTTGGACATTTCTTAAATCAGTACACGTCCTCTTACTCCGTTTCACTCCTTCCTCCCCTCTCTTCCCCCACAGATTATGACATTTGTGTTGAGGCAGGAGAAGCTGGGGTTGTTAGAATCATAGAAATTTACAGCACAGAAGGAGGCCATTCGGCCCATCGTGTCCACGCCGGCCGACAGAGCTACCCAGCCTAATCCCACTTTCCAGCTCTTGCTCCATAGCCCTGTAGCTTACGGCACTTCAGGTGCACATCCAAGTACTGTTTAAATGTGGTGAGGGTTTCTGCCTCTACCACCCTTTCAGGCCGTGAGTTCCAGATCCCCACCACCCTCTGGGTGAAGACATTTCCCCTCAAATCCCCTCTAAACCTCCTACCAATTACTTAAATCTATGCCCCCTGGTTATTGACCCCTCTGCTAAGGGGAAGAGGTCCTTCCTATCCAATCGGTCCAGGTCCCTCATAATTTTATACACCTCAATTAAATCTCCCCTCAGCCTCGTCTGTTCCAAAGAAAACAGCCCCAACCTATCCAATCTTTCCTCATAGCTAAAACTCTCCAGTCCAGGCAACCTCCTCGGAAATCCTCTCTGCACCCTCTCCAGTGCAATCACATCTTTCCTGTAAGGCGGTGACCAGAACTGCACGCAGCACTCCTTCGAGCAAAGAAGATTAAGGGGAGATTTAATCGGGGTGTTCAACATCATGAAACATTTTGATGGAATAAACAGGGAGAACCTGTTTCCAGTGACGGGAGGGTCGGTAACCAGAAGGACCAGACCGATTTAAGGTAATCGGCAAAAGAACCGGAGGGGGTGATGAAGAGAATTATTTTTACGCAGCGAGTTGTTGTGATCGGGAACGCGCACTGCCTGACGGGACAGTGGGAGCAGCTTCGATAGTAACTTCCAAAAGGGGATTGGATATATGCTTGAATAGGAACATTTTTAGTGCTCTGGGGAAAGTTGGACTAACTGGACTGCTCTTTCACAGGCATGATGGGCCGAATGGCCACCTCCTGTGCTGTAAGTTTCTGTGAAGTTTGAGATTCCCTCCGACTTCCCATAGAATGATGTAATAGAAGTCTTTAAAGTTATGAAAACTTTTAATAGAGTGGATACAGAATGTTTCCACTTGTGGGGAAGAGCATAACTAGAGGCCATCAATATAAGATCGTCACCGAGAAATCCAATGGGGAATTCAGGAGAAACTTCTTTACCCAGAGAGTGGTGAGAATGTGGAACTCGCTGCCACAGGGAGTGGTTGAAGTGAATAGTGTCGAGGCATTTAAGGGGAGGCTAGACAAGCAAATGAGGGAGAAGGGAATAGAGGGTTATGCTGATAGGTTTAGATGAGGAAAGACGGGAGGAGGCTCGAGTGGAGCATAAACACCGGCATGGACTGGCTGGGCCGAATGGCCTGTTTCTGTGGCATAATGCAATCTTGTGCAGAAGGAGGCCCTTTGGCCCACCGTGCCTGTGCCAGCTCTGTGAAAGAGCTACCCAATTAGTCCCACTCCGCCTGCTCTTTCCCCACAGCCCTGCTAATGTTTGCCTTTTCCCTCTCTGTACGTTGCCAGGGTTTTTCGTGCGGTGTTTCGGTCCCTTGGATTCCAGGAGTCAGGGTCCGGGCCCTGCGGCCGGCTGATGCTCTCAATGTTTCCCGTTTTAAATGTAGATTGTGAACCTGCGGCAGCGACTGGCAGCGACCCAGAAGGAGCTGAGCGAGCGGGAGAGCGGGCGCGAGGAGAGGCAGAGGGACTTTGACAGGAAACTGCTGCTGGCCAAAACCAAGCTCGACAATGGGGAGGTACGGGGGGTCTGGGGGTCCTCCGAGGTCTGGGGAGGTATGAGGTCTGGGGGTCCGGAGAGGTACAGAGTCCGGGGGTCCGGGGACGTATGGGGGTCCGGGGAGGTAGAGTCTGGGGAGGTCCGGGGAGGTACAGGGTCCGGGGGACGTGGGGGGGGGGGGGTCTGGGGATGTACGAGGTATGGGGGTCCGGGGATGTACGAGGTATGGGGGTCCGGGGAGGTACAGAGTCCGGGGGTCCGGGGAGGTATGGGGGTCTGGGGAGGTACGGGGGTCCGGGGAGGTACAGGGTCCGGGGGTCCTGGGGGGTGGGGGGGTCTGGGTAGGTACGAGGTATGGGGGTCTGCCAAGGTCCGGGGAGGTATGGGGGTCTGGGGAGGTACAGAGTATGGGGGTCTGGGGAGGTACGGGGGTCCGGGGAGGTACAGGGTCCGGGGGTCCTGGGGGTGGGGGGGGTCTGGGTAGGTACGAGGTATGGGGGTCTGCCAAGGTCCGGGGAGGTCTGGGGGTCTGGGGAGGTATGAGGTCTGGGGGTCCGGGGAGGTACGGGGTCCATGTGGCTACACCCAGCGCAGGGGCGGGACACGAGTCTAATGCTGGGTAGAGCTATTCCCTCCATACCAGGTGGGTTCAGAAACACTCGCAGCAACCAGGCTGCCCAGGGACTCCGGGGGGGCGGGGAACAGAGTTGCATCCAGAGGCTCTCGATCAGCAGCAGCTCTTACCTTCTGTTCTTTTCTCCCTTTCATTCTCTCTCTCTGTCTTTCTCTCTCTCTCTCTCTGTCTTTCTCTCTCTCTCTCTCTGTCTTTCTCTCTCTCTCTCTCTCTCTGTCTTTCTCTCTCTCTCTCTCTCTCTCTCTCTCTCTCTGTCTTTCTCTCTCTCTCTCTGTCTTTCTCTCTCTCTCTCTCTCTCTGTCTTTCTCTCTCTCTCTCTCTCTCTCTCTGTCTTTCTCTCTCTCTCTCTCTCTCTCTCTGTCTTTCTCTCTCTCTCTCTGTCTTTCTCTCTCTCTCTCACTCTGTCTTTCTCTCTCTCTCTCTCTCTCTCTCTGTCTTTCTCTCTCTCTCTCTCTCTGTCTTTCTCTCTCTCTCTCTCTCTCTGTCTTTCTCTCTGTGTCTCTGTCTCTCCCCTTTTCTCCTGCTCTCTTTTCTCTGTCTCTCTCTGTCTCTCTCTCTCTCTCCTCTCTGTCTATCGCTACCCCACGAAGTAAGTTACTGTGTGTGAATCACTGGAGGATGTTCCGCCGGAGAGAGCTGTGGTAAAGTGTGAGATAAAGGCAGCCTCTTTTCAAATTAATACAGTTGTGAAACCCTCTGAAAATCTCTCACCACTTTTCTCTCTGTCTGCCTTTGTACTTCAGACTGAAAGGGAAAGATTTATCAGCGAGATTAAAGAGCTGAAGCAGAGAAGCCAGTGTTTGCAGGACCAGCTCGTGCCCCTTGCCAAGCAGAGGGAGTACCAGGAGAAGGAAATCCAACGGCTCAATAAGGTGAGTGCCCCAGCGAGAGGTGGTCCCGTGCCCCCCCCAGCGAGAGGTGGTCCCGTGCCCTCCCCCCAGCGAGAGGTGGTCCCGTGCCCCCCCCAGCGAGAGGTGGTCCCGTGCCCCCCACCAGTGAGAGGTGGTCCCGTGCCCCCCCCAGTGAGAGGTGGTCCCGTGCCCCCCCAGCGAGAGGTGGTCCCGTGCCCCCCCCCAGCGAGAGGTGGTCCCGTGCCCCCCCCCAGCGAGAGGTGGTCCCGTGCCCCCCCCCAGCGAGAGGTGGTCCCGTGCCCCCCCCCAGCGAGAGGTGGTCCCGTGCCCCCCCCCAGCGAGAGGTGGTCCCGTGCCCCCCCAGCGAGAGGTGGTCCCGTGCCCCCCCAGCGAGAGGTGGTCCCGTGCCCCCCCCAGCGAGAGGTGGTCCCGTGCCCCCCCCCCAGCGAGAGGTGGTCCCGTGCCCCCCCCCCCCCAGCGAGAGGTGGTCCCGTGCCCCCCCCCAGCGAGAGGTGGTCCCGTGCCCCCCCCCAGCGAGAGGTGGTCCCGTGCCCCCCCCCAGCGAGAGGTGGTCCCATGCCCCCCCCCCAGCGAGAGGTGGTCCCGTGCCCCCCCCCCAGCGAGAGGTGGTCCCGTGCCCCCCCCCAGCGAGAGGTGGTCCCGTGCCCCCCCCCAGCGAGAGGTGGTCCCGTGCCCCCCCCAGCGAGAGGTGGTCCCGTGCCCCCCCCCAGCGAGAGGTGGTCCCGTGCCCCCCCCCAGCGAGAGGTGGTCCCGTGCCCCCCCCCAGCGAGAGGTGGTCCCGTGCCCCCCCCCAGCGAGAGGTGGTCCCGTGCCCCCCCCAGCGAGAGGTGGTCCCGTGCCCCCCCCAGCGAGAGGTGGTCCCGTGCCCCCCCCCAGCGAGAGGTGGTCCCGTGCCCCCCCCCCAGCGAGAGGTGGTCCCGTGCCCCCCCAGCGAGAGGTGGTCCCGTGCCCCCCCTAGCGAGAGGTGGTCCCGTGCCCCCCCCCAGCGAGAGGTGGTCCCGTGCCCCCCCCCAGCGAGAGGTGGTCCCGTGCCCCCCCCCCAGCGAGAGGTGGTCCCGTGCCCCCCCCAGCGAGAGGTGGTCCCGTGCCCCCCCCCAGCGAGAGGTGGTCCCGTGCCCCCCCCCAGCGAGAGGTGGTCCCGTGCCCCCCCCCAGCGAGAGGTGGTCCCATGCCCCCCCCCCCAGCGAGAGGTGGTCCCGTGCCCCCCCCAGCGAGAGGTGGTCCCGTGCCCCGCCCCCCCAGCGAGAGGTGGTCCCGTGCCCCGCCCCCCCAGCGAGAGGTGGTCCCGTGCCCCCCACCCCCAGCGAGAGGTGGTCCCATGCCCCCCCCCCCCCACACCAGGGGTTGCCCCATTCGATGCCAGCCTGCACGGAGTTCACAGAATCAGAGAATTGCGTGTCACGGAACGAGGTCCTTCGGCCCATCCTCCCCCTCCCCCTCCCCCAATCCCCCTTTCCTCCCCTTGTCTGGTCACCAGCAGTGTGGGGCTGGTGGCCTGACTTCAGTCGCCGGTTGTTGGTTTTGTTACTGACGCACACCTCTGACCAGAAACTGTTGTTCTCTCCACAGGCCTTGGAGGAGGCTCTGTCTCTCCAGACCTCGGCTCCACAGCCTCCGCTGTTCAGCAACGCTGGGGAATCGTGCATGAACGCCAGGAGGAATGAGCTGCTCACTCAGATCGAGGTCCTCAAGCAACAGGTGAGGAGATCCTTTCCTCGCGCAGCCTTTCGTCTTCCTCCCTCTCCTCAATACCGCTGCGGACTTGCCTCCAACGCCCTATAACCCCCTCTAGCCCCCACAACCCTCCCTATCTCTGTAACCCCCTCCAGCCCCGACAACCCTCCCTATCTCTGTAACCTCCTCCAGCCCCGACAACCCTCCCTATCTCTGTAACCTCCTCCTGCCCTACAACCCTCCCTATCTCTGTAACCTCCTCCTGCCCTCAACCCTCCCTGTCTCTGTAACCTCCTCCTGCCCTCAACCCTCCATATCTCTGTAACTCCCTCCAGCCAAGACAACCCTCCCGATCTCTGTAACAACCTCCTGCCCTCACCCCTCCCTATCTCTGTAACCCCCTCCAGCCCTACACCCTCCCTATCTCTGTAATCCCCTCCAGCCCTACACACCTCCCTATCTCTGTAACCTCCTCCTGCCCTCAACCCTCCCTATCTCTGTAACCTCCTCCTGCCCTCAACCCTCCCTATCTCTGTAACCTCCTCCTGCCCTCAACCCTCCCTATCTCTGTAACCTCCTCCTGCCCTACAACCCTCCCTATCTCTGTAACCCCCTCCAGCCCCGACAACCCTCCCTATCTCTGTAACCTCCTCCTGCCCTCAACCCTCCCTATCTTGTAATCCCCTCCAGCCCCGACAACCCTCCCTATCTCTGTAACCTCCTCCTGCCCTCAACCCTCCCTATCTCTGTAACCTCCTCCTGCCCTCAACCCTCCCTATCTCTGTAACCTCCTCCTGCCCTACAACCCTCCCTATCTCTGTAACCCCCTTCAGCCCAGACAACCCTCCCTATCTCTGTAACCTCTTCCTGCCCTCAACCCTCCCTATCTCTGTAACCCCCTCCAGCCCCGACAACCCTCCCTATCTCTGTAACCCCCTCCAGCCCCCACAACCCTCCCTATCTCTATAACCTCCTCCAGCCCCGACAACCCTCCCTATCTCTGTAACCTCCTCCTGCCCTCAACCCTCCCTATCTCTGTAACCTCCTCCTGCCCTCAACCCTCCCTATCTCTGTAACCTCCTCCTGCCCTCAACCCTCCCTATCTCTGTAATCTCCTCCTGCCCTCAACCCTCCCTATCTCTGTAACCTCCTCCTGCCCTCAACCCTCCCTATCTTGTAACTCCCTCCAGCCCCGACAACCTCCCTATCTCTGTAACCTCCTACAACCGTCCCTATCTCTGTAACCCCCTCCAGCCCCGACAACCCTCCCTATCTCTGTAACCTCCTCCAGTCCTCAACCCTCCCTATCTCTGTAACCTCCTCCTGCCCTACAACCCTCCCTATCTCTGTAACCTCCTCCTGCCCTCAACCCTCCCTGTCTCTGTAACCCCGTCCAGCCCCGACAACCCTCCCTATCTCTGTAACCTCCTCCTGCCCTACAACCCTCCCTATCTCTGTAACCTCCTCCTGCCCTCAACCCTCCATATCTCTGTAACTCCCTCCAGCCCCGACAACCCTCCCGATCTCTGTAACAACCTCCTGCCCTCACCCCTCCCTATCTCTGTAACCCCCTCCAGCCCTACACCCTCCCTATCTCTGTAATCCCCTCCAGCCCTACACACCTCCCTATCTCTGTAACCTCCTCCTGCCCTCAACCCTCCCTATCTCTGTAACCTCCTCCTGCCCTCAACCCTCCCTATCTCTGTAACCTCCTCCTGCCCTCAACCCTCCCTATCTCTGTAACCTCCTCCTGCCCTACAACCCTCCCTATCTCTGTAACCCCCTCCAGCCCCGACAACCCTCCCTATCTCTGTAACCTCCTCCTGCCCTCAACCCTCCCTATCTTGTAATCCCCTCCAGCCCCGACAACCCTCCCTATCTCTGTAACCTCCTCCTGCCCTCAACCCTCCCTATCTCTGTAACCTCCTCCTGCCCTACAACCCTCCCTATCTCTGTAACTTCCTCCTGCCCTCAACCCTCCCTAACTCTGTAATCCCCTCCAGCCCTATCCCCCTCCATATCTCTAACCTCCTCCTGCCCTACACCCCTCCCTATCTTGTAATCCCCTCCAGCCCCGACAACCCTCCCTATCTCTGTAACCTCCTCCTGCCCTCAACCCTCCCTATCTCTGTAACCTCCTCCTGCCCTACAACCCTCCCTATCTCTGTAACCTCCTCCTGCCCTACAACCCTCCCTATCTCTGTAACCCCCTCCAGCCCAGACAACCCTCCCTATCTCTGTAACCTCTTCCTGCCCTCAACCCTCCCTATCTCTGTAACCCCCTCCAGCCCCGACAACCCTCCCTATCTCTGTAACCCCCTCCAGCCCCCACAACCCTCCCTATCTCTGTAACCTCCTCCAGCCCCGACAACCCTCCCTATCTCTGTAACCTCCTCCTGCCCTCAACCCTCCCTATCTCTGTAACCTCCTCCTGCCCTCAACCCTCCCTATCTCTGTAACCTCCTCCTGCCCTCAACCCTCCCTATCTCTGTAATCTCCTCCTGCCCTCAACCCTCCCTATCTCTGTAACCTCCTCCTGCCCTCAACCCTCCCTATCTTGTAACTCCCTCCAGCCCCGACAACCTCCCTATCTCTGTAACCTCCTACAACCGTCCCTATCTCTGTAACCCCCTCCAGCCCCGACAACCCTCCCTATCTCTGTAACCTCCTCCAGTCCTCAACCCTCCCTATCTCTGTAACCTCCTCCTGCCCTACAACCCTCCCTATCTCTGTAACCTCCTCCTGCCCTCAACCCTCCCTGTCTCTGTAACCCCGTCCAGCCCCGACAACCCTCCCTATCTCTGTAACCTCCTCCTGCCCTACAACCCTCCCTATCTCTGTAACCTCCTCCTGCCCTCAACCCTCCATATCTCTGTAACTCCCTCCAGCCCCGACAACCCTCCCGATCTCTGTAACAACCTCCTGCCCTCACCCCTCCCTATCTCTGTAACCCCCTCCAGCCCTACACCCTCCCTATCTCTGTAATCCCCTCCAGCCCTACACACCTCCCTATCTCTGTAACCTCCTCCTGCCCTCAACCCTCCCTATCTCTGTAACCTCCTCCTGCCCTCAACCCTCCCTATCTCTGTAACCTCCTCCTGCCCTCAACCCTCCCTATCTCTGTAACCTCCTCCTGCCCTACAACCCTCCCTATCTCTGTAACCCCCTCCAGCCCCGACAACCCTCCCTATCTCTGTAACCTCCTCCTGCCCTCAACCCTCCCTATCTTGTAATCCCCTTCAGCCCCGACAACCCTCCCTATCTCTGTAACCTCCTCCTGCCCTCAACCCTCCCTATCTCTGTAACCTCCTCCTGCCCTACAACCCTCCCTATCTCTGTAACCCCCTCCAGCCCAGACAACCCTCCCTATCTCTGTAACCTCTTCCTGCCCTCAACCCTCCCTATCTCTGTAACCTCCTCCTACCCTACAACCCTCCCTATCTCTGTAACCTCCTCCTGCCCTACAACCCTCCCTATCTCTGTAACCTCCTCCTGCCCTCAACCCTCCCTATCTCTGTAACCCCCTCTAGCCCTCAACCCTCCCTATCTCTGTAACCCCCTCCAGCCCCGACACACCTCCCTATCTCTGTAACCCCCTCCAGCCCCGACAACCCTCCCAATCTCTGTAACCTCCTCCTGCCCTCAACCCTCCCTATCTCTGTAATCCCCTCCAGCCCTACATCCCTCCCTATCTCTATAACCTCCTCCAGCCCTACATTCCTCCCTATCTCTGTAACCCCCTCCTGCCCTCAACCCTCCCTATCTCTGTAACCTCCTCCTGCCCTACAACACTCCCTATCTCTGTAACCCCCTCCAGCCCCGACAATCCTCCCTATCTCTAACCTCCTCCTGCCCTCAACCCTCCCTATCTCTGTAACCTCCTCCTGCCCTCAACCCTCCCTATCTCTGTAACCCCCTCCAGCCCCGACAACCCTCCCTATCTCTGTAACCTCCTCCTGCCCTCAACCTTCCCGATCTCTGTAACCCCCTCCAGCCCCGACAACCCTCCCGATCTCTGTAACCTCCACCTGCCCTCAACCCTCCCTATCTCTATAACCTCCTCCAGCCCTACATTCCTCCCTGTCTCTATAACCTCCTCCAGCCCTACATTCCTCCCTATCTTTGTAGCCTCCTCCAGCCCCTACACCCCTCCCTATCTCTGTAACCTCCTCCTGCTCTACAACCCTCTCTATCTCTGTAACTTCCTCCTGCCCTCAACCCTCCCTATCTCTAACCTCCTTCAGCCCCTATACCCCTCCCTATCTCTGTAACCTCCTCCTGCCCTGACAACCCTCCCTATCTCTTACCTCTTTCAGCCCTATACCCTTCCCTATCTCTGTAACCTCCTCCTGCCCTCAACCCTCCCTATCTCTGTAACCTCCTCCTGCCCCTATACGCCTCCCTATCTCTGTAATCCCCTCCTGCCCTCAACCCTCCCTATCTCCCTAACCTCCTCCAGCCCTACAACCCTCCCTATCTCTGTAACCTCCTTCTGCCCTACACCCCTCCCTATCTCTGTAACCTCCTCCTGCCCTCAACCCTCCCTAACTCTGTAATCCCCTCCAGCCCTACACCCCTCCCTATCTCTGTAACCTCCTCCTGCCCTCAATCCTCCCTATCTCTGTAACCTCCTCCTGCCCTACAACCCTCCCTATCTCTGTAACTTCCTCCTGCCCTCAACCCTCCCTAACTCTGTAATCCCCTCCAGCCCTATCCCCCTCCATATCTCTAACCTCCTCCTGCCCTACACCCCTCCCTATCTCTGTAACCTCCTTCTGCCCTACACCCCTCCCTATCTCTGTAACCTCCTCCTGCCCTCAACCCTCCCTAACTCTGTAATCCCCTCCAGCCCTACACCCCTCCCTATCTCTGTCGCCTCCTCCAGCCCTACACCCCTCCCTATCTCTGTAACCTCCTCCTGCCCCAACAGCTCTCCCTATCTCTGTAATCCTCTCCAGCCCCCTCAACCCTCCCTATCTCTGTAATCCTCTCCAGCCCCCTCAACCCTCACTATCTCTGTAATCCCCTCCAGCCCTACACCCCTCCCTATCTCTGTAATCCCCTTCAGCCCTACACACCTCCCTATCTCTGTAACCTCCTCTTGCCCTCAACCCTCCCTGTCTCTGTAACCTCCTCCTGCCCTCAACCCTCCCTATCTCTGTAACCCACTCCAGCCCCGAAAACCCTCCCTATCTCTGTAATCCCCTCCAGCCCTGACAACCCTCCCTATCTCTATAACCTCCTCCAGCCCTACATTCCTCCCTATCTCTAACCTCCTTCAGCCCCTATACCCCTCCCTATCTCTGTAACCTCCTCCTGCCCTGACAACCCTCCCTATCTCTTACCTCTTTCAGCCCTATACCCTTCCCTATCTCTGTAACCACCTCCTGCCCTCAACCCTACCTATCTCTGTAACCTCCTCCAGCCCAGACCTCTCCCTATCTTTGTAACCTCCTCCTGCCCTCAACCCTTCCCATCTCCGTAACCTCCTCCAGCCCTACAACCCTCCCTATCTCTGTAACCTCCTCCTGCCCCTACACCTCTCCCTATCTCCATAACCTCCTCCAGCCCTACATCCCTCCCTAACTCTGTACCCTCCATGGCTTCGCCCCTCCCTGTCTCTGTAACCTCTCTCTCTACCTCGCTCTTTCTCCACCGCTCTCTCTCTTCTCTAAGATGCTGCTTAAAGATGAGAGCACATGGAATAGAAGGCAGCCTGTTGACTTGGTTAGGAGGTGGGAGAAGGAGAGTTGGGATAATGGGTACGTACTCCAGTGGGCAGGATGTGACTCGTGGTGTCTCGGGGATCTGTACTGGAGCCTCAGCTTTTCACCATATTCATAAATGACTTTGCTGAAGGAATAGAGAGCCAAATGTTCCAGTTTGCTGATGACACCAAGTTATGTGGCATACTAACTCGAGTAGATGGGAGAAGAAAGTTGCAAAGGGACATTGATAGATTAAGTGAGTGGGCAAAGCTGTGGCAGATGGAGTTGAGTGAAGTCATTTACTTTGGATCTAAGAAAGATAGATCCGAGTATTTTCTAAATGGCAAGAAGCTTGGATTCTTAGATTTACGAGATGGTTCCAGAGATGAGGGACTTCAGTGACGTGGAGAACTGGGGTTGTTCTCCTTGGAGCAGAGACGATTGAGAAGAGATTTGATCGAGGTGTTCAAAATCATGAGGGGCCTGGACAGAGTAGAGAGAGATAAACTGTTCCCATTGGCGGAAGGGTAGAGAACCAGAGGACACAGATTGAAGGAGATTGGGAAAAGAACTAAAGGCGCATGAGGGGAAATTTGTTTTTCGGGGGGAGTGGGACTGGCTGAGGTGCTCTTGCAGAGCGCCGGCACGGGCTCAACGGGCCGAATGGCCGCCTCCTGTGCTGTAACCATTCTATGATTCTAGGCGCTGTGGGGGAGCAGAGAGATTTAGGGGGCCCAAGTATAGGAATCACTACAAGACAGTGGGCAGGGGCACAAGATAATTAATGTCCAATGGAATGTTGGCCTTTATCACAAGGGGGCTGGAATACGAAGGGTGGAGGTGATGTTAGTTATATAAAGCTTTAGTTAGACACTATTAGAGCACTGCATTCAATTCCCTGCACAGCACCTCAGCCAGGATATATCCGCCTCGGAGAGGCAACAGTGTTGATTCACCAGAATGATCCCGGGGTGTAAAGGGTTAGATTCCGAGGACAGGTTGCACAGACTAGGATGGTGTTCCCAGAGTGTAGAAGATTAAGGGGTGATCTAATTGAGGTGTTTAAGACGATTAACAGAGTTGATAGGGTAGATAGAGAGAAACTATATCCTCTGGTGGGGGGAGTCCAGAACAAGGGGGTGGTGTCACCTTAAAATCGGAGCCAGGCCGTTCAGGGGTGATGTCAGGAAGCACTTCTTCACACAAAGGGTGCTGGGTATCTGGAACTCTCTTTCTCCCACCCCCCCCCCCCCCCCCCAAAAAAAACTGTGAAGCTGGGTGGGGTCAATTGAAAATTTCAAAACTGAGACTAATACATTTATATTGGGCAAGGATATTAAGAGATACGGAACCAAGGTGTGTGGATGGAGTTAAGATACAGGTCATGATCTAATTGAATGGTGGAAAGGCTCGAGGGATTGAATAGCCTCCTCCTGTTCCTGTACAGAGCCCTGGTTAGACCACACCTGGGGCACTGTGAGCAGTTCTGGGCTCCACGCCTGGGGAGGGGTATATTGGCCTGGGAGGGAGGGAGTGCAGCCTAGGTTTACCAGAATGAAACCCGGACTCCCAAGGGTTGGATTCCGAAGAGAGATTACACAAACGAGGCCGGTATTCCCTGGAATTTGGCAGATAAACGGGGTGGGGGAGTCGGATGTCTTAACGCCTCAGTTAGCGGCCAGAAAGGGCGTTAAAGCGAGCGTTGGAGCTGAGCGACCGGGCGCGGAACTTGTAGCACCCTGCCGGAACGTTCCGTTGAGGGATAACTGTGTGGGGGGGGGGGGGGGGAGGGGGGAGCGCGAAACGCTAGCGCCTGGCAGCTGACGATCCGTCCGTCCATGACATCAGTCGCGTGCAACGACCACGCTAGTGCCCCGCACGCTAAATTCGGCCGGGCCCACTAATCACGTCGGGTGGGGGGTCAGGGGGGGGGGCAAAAACCAGGCGGTGCAGCCTTCCACAGTCGCTAACGGGCATCTGCTTAAAGGGATGAGGCAGCGATTCCCTCGGAGGTCACAGTCAGTGCGTGAGCCTCCCAGTTTGCAGCGGCAGAAGGACATAACCGGGCAGCTTCAAAACAAGTGATTTTGAAAACATGAATGGGTGCGTTACTCTGCCACGCCTGTCAGACTCTGCTTCGCTCAGGATTTCAAATCTGACTTCGGAGCATACGCAATGCATTATAGAATTTAATGCGAGTATTTCCGTTAGCGCCCCCCTCCCCCCGGCCAGGTCACGGCTGATTACTTAGTGACCCTGTCCGCTCTTGGCCCGATTCCTGAGACGAAGGGGTTGTCCTTATGAAGAAAGGTTGAGCAGGTTGGGCCTATACACATTGGAGTTTAGAAGAATGAGAGCTGATCTTATTGAAACGTGTAAGATTTTGAGAGGGCACGACAGGGTGGATGCAGAGAGGATGTTTCCCCTCGTGGGGGGGAATCTAGAACTAGGGGGCATAGTGTCAGAATAAGGGGTCGTCGCCCGTTTAAGACGGAGATGAGGAGGAATTTCTTCTCTCGGAGGGTTGTAAATCTGTGGAATTCTCTGCCCCAGAGAGCTGTGGAGGCTGGGTCATTGCATATATTTAAGGCGGAGCTCGACAGATTTTTGAGAGATTGGGAAATAAAGGGTTATGGGGAGTGGGCGGGGAAGTGGAGCCGAGTCCATGATCAGATCAGCCTTGATCTTATTGAATGGCGGAGCAGGCTCGAGGGGCCGAATGGCCAACTCCTGCTCCTATTTCTTATGTTCTTACGATGCCAACAAATTTTACGGCGGGAGGCGTAAGCTCTTTCAAGGCGCTATACTTACCGCCCCGCCTGGCTTAACGCCTCAAAATGGGCGGTAACGAATTTCCACCCTTAAGTCTTTGCTTTGATTGAAGTTTTCAAGCTATTAAGGGGCGGTGTTCCCCCTAAGATCATCACAGGCAGTCCCTCGGAATCGAGGAAGACTTGCTTACGCTCTAAAAGTGAGTTCTCAGGCGACTGTACAGTCCAATACGGGAATTACAGTCTCTGCCACAGGTGGGACAGACAGTGGTTGGAGGAAAGGGTGGGTGGGGAGTCTGGTTTGCCGCACGCTCCTTCCGCTGCCTGCGCTTCCCTCCCAAGGTGCATGGCTGCTCGCCAGTGGGGCGATCCCAGAGGCCGCTCACCCGCTGTTGCCGCTGGAAACGTCAACGCGCGCCAAACGTTTTTTTTTGGAGGGGACATCGTTGAGGGGGAACTGACCGTTTCCCCCTCTCTCCTATTTCCGCTGGTTGGTTAGAATGATACAGCGCGGAAGGAGGCCATTCGGCCCATCGTGCCTGTGCCGGCTCTGAACGAACAATCCAGTTAGTGGTAGCGCCCCTCTCCCCCCCACAAGCTCTGGACAAGTTGCGTAGAATGTACGGCACAGAGACAGCCCAATCGGTCCGTGCCGGTGTTTATACTTCACACCAGCTCCCTCCCACCCTCACCCCCTCTCTCCATCTCCCGCACCAGTTGCTGTTTTTATTTAGAAATATTTTGATACGTCAGCTGCCACATGCTGGTTTATAACGTCGATACTCCAGGAGAATTGATTGCACATTAAACCTAACCGTTTCAGGAAAAATCTTAATGGTAATTAGAAACTTGTTGGGGAGTCTAGGACAAGGGAGAACTTGGAGCCAGACCTGTCGGGGGTGAAATGAGGAAACACTTCTACACACAAAGGGTGGGAGAGGTTTGGAACTCTCTTCCGCAAACGACACTTGATGCCGGGTCAATCGTTAATTTTAAATTGGAGACTGATAGCTTTCTGTTAACCAAAGTTATTAAGACTGATATGGGCCAAAGGCGGCTGGATGGTGTTAGGATACTGATCAGCCGTGATCGCAGCGAATGGCAGAACAGGCTCGAGGGGCTGAATGACCGCCTCCTCCTGTTCCTTGTTCTTCCCTCAATCAACATCACCAGAAACAGATGAACTGGTCCCCCCCCCCTCCCCCATCGCCCCCCCCCGCCTCGCTCACGGTGCTCGCTGTGAGCACAAGGACAGCCTGTTTTGAGTCGCTGCACTCGAGTCCCTCACTGCATGTAAAGCACTGTGAGGTGTTTCTGAGCAACGTGACGTTAAATACGTCCAGGTCTGACTTCAAATATTCATGGTTTCTGTTCTCCTCCCTCCCCCGCCAGGTAAAGATCTTTGAAGAAGACTTTCAGAGGGAGAGAAGTGACCGTGTGCGCATG